>NW_015167637.1:47139-47285 GCF_001447785.1 Gekko japonicus
ACCCCAATTGAAGTGAGTGGGAATATAAAGAACAAGTGGGACATCATCGGCATTTGGGGTCTAAATGACCCCAACATGGCAAACATCTCATTTATTAAAATGTTGATTTGACATTTAGGGCAAGAAGCTGTTGACTGTCCACGATT
>NW_015167637.1:47424-64342 GCF_001447785.1 Gekko japonicus
TGGATTACATTGCATTTTCAGATGCCTCTCATGGGGGCAAAAAAAAAAAAGGACTGGCCTTCTCCGTTGTGGCCCCCATTGTCAGACTCCTGGGCAAGTTATTCTCAACAACACTCTCTTTGGCAGTGATATGTTTATTGAGTTATAAACAAGGTCCAGGTCATAACAGTTCCGTGTCAGTTCTGAAGGTTTTGGCAGGTACAATCATAGATATAGGTAATTCAAATGTAACCCCTCCTAAGGCCCACTCACATGGCACATCCACCCCACCTAGCCGCAGGGGCTCTACCCCCCTTCCACCTGGGAAATATACGATACCATGATGTACAAAAGCAAGCTGGCACCAAACGTTTTCAAGGACTTTCCTCTGAGAGAGAGGAAGGCTTCTTCAGAAGTTTTACGCCTCTAAGATATTGCAGCCACATACTCCACACTCACTCCCCCCCACCTAAGGGATTCCCCTCCCCCCAGCAGTCATGGCCAACAGAACAAGGCGATGTTTGACACCCATCTCGTGGAACGACCTTTTTGAGGAGGTCAGGAAGGCTCCCCCATTCTCCTGGCTTTCCACAAACTCTGCACGACTGAACCATTCAAGAGGGCTTTTCTGTGCAGGCAGTAGGGTAGTGCTGTACTAAATATTTCACAAAGTTAGTTGGATGAATTATTAGGACCGTGGTTTATACTACTCTTTACAGCTTGCTGTAGGTTGGATCATATTATGTAATTTTGGATCGTTTTACTGTGTTATGCTTTGCTTCAGTTCTGGAGGGGGGGGGTTAGACTTCTGGTTGGTTTTGCAACCCAAACCCTGTTTCTTTGTCTATCGAATGTCCCGTCTCGTTAATTGTATTGACTCACTCTGTGTCATCCACCTCGAGTCCTTGTGAGAAAGGTGGACTATATAAATACAGTAAATCAATCACTTTATCGATCTTTTCGGCCCAGATATTTGATTAGCATTTTTCAGTAACATGCCGAAGCATCGTTTCTCTGTCGATTTATGTCAACAATTTGGCCCGCCAGTGGTCACCCCATTCCTTTGGTTTGGGCTACACCGCTGTGTGTGAGCACAAGAGCAGATAACAAGAGAGCATGCACCGTTGTGTGTGAGCACAAGAGCAGATAACAGGAGAGCATGAAGAGATGAGGCAGCCCAGAGACTGGTAGTGTACAGGGAGGCTCTCTAAGCAGTGACCAACTGTAATGAGACAGCAGATTGGGGAGATTTCTATGAGTCAGCAGCAATGTTCCCTCTAAGCTTTGGAGTCTTGTGAGCGAAAATTCTACTTTGTGAGCTACCAGCATTAAAGTTGTGAGCAAGCGATTTGGCTACTGCATAAATTAGTTTGCTCTGGAGCCCTCCTTCCTAAGCTAAGACAAAAATGTGTGAGCTAGAGGCTAAAAAACTATGAGCCAGCTCACACTAACTCAGCTTAGAGGGAACACTGGTCAGCAATATCTGATAGGCCATTTGGTGACTCTCCAGGTTCGGAGATACTTGAGTTGTTGTATAACACGGGCTCAGAGCCGGCTCTGCAGTACGGCCAGGTAAGGCAATGGCCTCGGGCATCACATTTGGGGGGGGGGCACAGCCTCCACCAACCACCCCGGTGTCTCTTCCCCTTTGCCATTATTGTTGCTTCCACCCACAATCATTCACTGGAGTAGCAAACATCCCTTCTCTCCTTCCTTGCAGCAGGCATTTTTACGCACAGTGTGGCAAGCGGCATGTGCCCAGTAAGGCCTGCCAAGCTCTTGAGAGATGAGTGGTCAAGGAACCCTTTCGGGCATGCACACCTTGCTGTGTTTTGCTTAAAGGTGCTCAGTAAGGTGTGTGTGGCGGGATCAGGAAGCAGGTTTGGGTGAACCGCCACTGGGTGGTCTTGTGGTTCAGAATCTGGAGCCACTAGCTGACATAGGGGCGGGAAGGCAGCATGGGATAGCTGGATCTCGTCAGATCTCGGCTAAGCAGAACTGGCTGGCCCATAGCCAGAATGTTGTGGCTTGCGGGGCAAATTTTTTTCTGCTGGGGCTGAAGTTCTCGGTGCAGAAAGAAAAGCCATTTGGCCAATAGAAAGCTGTTACCAGGATAGAGCTCTAAATTGCAAGCTGTCAACCACTTCAGATGACAGTTCTCAGCTGCTGCAAGTTAATCACTTCTGCCAGCCTAAGCAACAATTCTGAGAACAAGCCGGCAGGTGGGGGAGATGACTTCTATAGTCAAGAAAGCTAACACTGAGGCAGAAAAACTCTCTTCAAGGAGACCAGTTTCTTGACACAGAGTTAGAAGGGATCCTAGAGGTCACCTAATCCAACCCCCTTGCTCTGTGCAGGAATTAGTCAGCCACAGCACCCCACTCTGCTCAGAGGAGTGCACACCTTTAAAAATGTTGGGAAAAAGTATTTACAGGAGAAATTCTTGTGGGCCTGTGCCTTTAAGACGGGGGTGGAGCACCTAAAAGCCCCACTGTAGCTATGGGCCTGAGAGTTGGTATTTGGAAGGGAGACCTCCAAGGAAGATTCTGCAGAAGAAGACAATGGCAAACCACGTCTGCTTCTCACTTTCCTTGAAAGCCCCTTGTTGGGTTTGTCATCAATCAACTGTGACTTCTTGGCATTTTACACAGAGAGAGAGAGCTGATGCAGAGATTAGTGGCCTGCAGTGCCTGCTCGTGTACATCTGTTGCAAAGGGACAGCCGTGTAGCTTAAGCTAAGGTCCAGTGGCACCTTAAAAGGGTGTCCCATTTCCACTTACATTGGGCATTTACGTTTAAGAACATAAGAGAAGCCATGTTGGATCAGGCCAATGGCCCACCCAGTCCCACACTCTGTGTCACACAGTAGCCAACATCCAGGTGCCATCAGGAGGTCCACCAGCAGGGCCAGAACTCCAGAAGCCCTCCCATTGTTGCCCCCAAGCACCAAGAATACAGAGCATCACTGCCCCAGACATATTGGTAAATTTGAAAGATTAATGATGGAACTCACACCATTCCTCTCTGCCCCAACTCCTCCCCTCCCTCCCTCCCTTGTAATCTTCCTCATAAGAATTCACAATATGGTGTTTCTGTCTCATATCTGAAGAAAAGAGGTGTGACTCAAAAGCTCATATTGAAAAAAATAGGTCGGTAGTCTTTACGGCGCCACGGGACTTAGCCTGCCAGTCTTGTAATTTATTGTCAACACTTTGGGGAAACTTATACAAGTCTTAGGCTGCGGTCACATGAGCAGTTTGCCGTGATACAGTAACGTTACCTTTGCAGATTTAAAGAGCATGGTCAGACAGCAACATCTGCCTCCCGTGCCTCCATTGTGACCGCAGCCTCAGAGATCCTTTCCCCACCCAGTACTGGGACATATCCAGATCTTCTCAGCCTCTCATGGGCATGTTAGTAGTCCATTCATTCTCTCACAGGAATGTCGAAGGTTCCAAATAGACCTCAAAGAGCCTGTAGAATATCTTTCCAAAATAGTCAGGGTAATAATAATGAAATTTGGGGCTGAGCTGGCAATAAGAGGGTGTGTCCAATATGTAAATCTGGAGTGATCCCAATGACCAATGGGAGGTGGCAATAAGAGGGCGTGTCCAATACGTAAATCTGGAAAAATTCCAATGACCAATGGGAATGGTCCCAATAACCAATGGGAGGTGGCAATAAGAGGGCGTGTCCAATGTGTAAATCTGGAGAGATCCCAATGACCGATGGGAATGTCTCTTGTTGGTTCCTCATGCAGGAGAAGCCTATTCTTGCCCCCGAGCCTCTCATAATGGACAACCTGGACCCCCTTATGGAGCAGCTCAACAATTGGAATTTCCCAATCTTTGACCTGGTAGACAAGATAGGCACGAAGTGTGGTCGGATCCTCAGTCAGGTAAGCAAGTGCATGTTGTAGGTTTCAAGTATGCAGCCCTGTCTTCTGTAAGGGGTGTGTGTGTTGCTATTTGGGGCTATGTGAAGACTGTGACCAAGAGCACATTGTGTGCCCTGGCAGCAACTGTGGAGCAGCTAAGCTGTCCCATGTATGGTCAGGGAATCCTTGTTTCTTATAGTGAACAGTTAGACTCCCCCCTCCACCCGGTCAGTAGAAATCCTCAAGAGATGCGGTCATTATTATCATTACTATATAGCTGAGAGGTGACTCCTTTGTCAGCATGGATAATGTAGTAGTGTGGAGTCGTAGTCCTACAACAGGGTTCCACAGTGTGGGGCCCGTGAGCATCATGGCACCCACTGACACCTTTCCTGGCACCTACCAAGAGTTTTTAGAAGGTGGGTGGGGCCAGGTGGGGCTTTTCCCCAGCTGGGTTTTTTTATTGGCCACTGGCTATATGATTGTCTGTGCAGGTTTTTAGAAATGTTTGTTCGGCAACAGCTGCCACTACAGCTCAATAATCTTGGGGGTCAACAGCAGGAGGACTTCTGGAGTTCTGGCCCCACTGGTGGACCTCCTGATGGCACCTGGGTTTTGGCCACTGTGTGACACTAGAGTGTTGGACTGGATGGGCCATTGGCCTGATCTAACATGGTTTCCCTTATGTTCTTATGACCCCACTGGTGGACCTCCTGATGGCACTTGGGTTTTGGCCACTGTGTGAGACCAGAGTGTTAGACTGGGTGGGCCATTGGATGGGCCATTTCTGTAGTTTTTATAGTGTAAAAAAAGCAATCACAACAATTACTGTTAAAACGCCCTGGGTTCTTTTTGGAATTTAATCTTCAAAGTACCTGTTAAAGTGAATATCCAAAGTTTGATGGTCGTGCACATATAACTGTTAGGCAGCAATACATGATAAAGTCTGCGTTCACCGACATATATCAGCGTCTGTCCAAAAGATGGAGGGGGCATCCACCGATGAATGTAGACATTCCCCTTGAGATGGTGAGCATTGACCTATGAATGTCAATCGTTAACCATGTTTTAGGCATCCACCCTGCCGTATTCAAGAGCGGGCCTTTGAACCTTGTTTGTAAATCTTGCCCACCCCCATACACACGTTACCAAAAAATTGTATTTTGGCCCTGACCTGGATAGCCCAGGCAAGCCCGGTCTTGTCAGATCTCGGAAGCTAAGTAGGGCCGACCTTGGCAAGTACTTGGATGGGAGACCTCCTTGAAATATTCAGCCACCTCTCTGAATATCCTCCAGGCCCCCATTAGGGGTCAGTCACCAGAGGTCGCCATGACTTCCAGGTGCACGCACAGTCAATCACCAGAGGTCACCATGACTTCCAAGTGCACACACACTCACATGCATATACTCGCACACATGCACATATATTTAAAAAATGGCATTCTGCTTTTACCGCAGCTTGAAAACGCAGTTTGCAAACTCACTTCTAGCCATGGTTGCAAGCGGTGACTTGGCGCTACCTTGGTTAGAAAGCCCAGGGATGCAGATACGGCGCCAGCCACAGTTATCTCCTGTGGGAGAAAGAGGGCGCATTTTGCATTCCAGGACAGAGGGAAGAAGTTCTTCCAAACTCCGAACCTTCACTTGGCCTGCATCGTCTACACCAAGCCGTGCTTTATGTAACCAGGGCATCTGTTGAACGCACGGCCGTGCTTTCCAACATGAAATTTATGTAACGTATCTCCGAAAGCTCTTCCACGTGGAGTGCAACAAAGGACATCTAACAATCCTTTCTTTGTTTTCTGCCATTGGAGTGATCTTGTATTTTTCATTCAGATGGAGAGGGCACACGGAGAGAGGAAAGTTAAGATGAATTAACTTCAGGGACTTTGTATCCCCAAACTTACAGAGTGATCTAAAGTGTAGCTGATTTGCTCCCCTGAAGGGAACATTTAGCTTCAGGGGCCACCACCGACAGAGAGCCTCTTTTAAGAGTATTTGAAAAGCCATCTCCCTATATTTGCGAGGGACGCTAAATTGATTTAGAAGTTGTGTTTAAAAGAACTAAGCTAAAAGCATCCTTCTCCGGTACAATGGAAAGCACTTGAGCGCCATACCATCCAGCAAAATCTATTAAAATTCAGGAGAGAATAATCCACGTGATGGGGGGGTGGGGGGAGAAAAAGAATCGAGCTTCAGAACGGAATGGCAAAACCCTTTCCAATTGACATGCTGTTTTGTGGCAAGCTGTGTCGTTAGGTAATACCTTAATTTACCCTTACTGTTCTCCTAATAAAAAAGGGCCCCCTGCGGGGATAAAACAAGTTTTGTTTAGGAAGGAGGAGGTAGAACTGGAGGCTGCAGAAATAGAAAAGAGAGCGGTTTGGGTGGCTGGAAATTAAAACTCCTTTCCCCCACCAGCTCTGTCAAAGAGTTGAAAACGACCGACTCTCGAGTGGAGGGTCAAATAGATTCTGGGGAAACCAGTTGGGATGATGCTCCAGGAGGCCGTAGCTGTAAATGAGGCCTCGGAGAGTGTTTCACGACCAAGGTCAGATCATACCTGAGCTATTATCTTCTGCGTCCTTACTTTCAATGAGGTTAAGCAATTTGGGAAGGAGAGGAAGAGGGTTTCCTTCCTGCTCCATGGCGAGCAAGGTTCCCTTACTTGAAAGCCAGTTGAATCCGACTCTAGGGTTGCGATGCTCATCTCCGTTTCAAAGCCGACGAGCCAGCGCTGTCCGAAGACGTTTCCGTGGTCATGTGGCCGGCGTGACTAAACACCAAGGCGCACGGAATGCTGTTACCTTTCCACCGAAGTGGTCCCTATTTACTTGCAATTTCTTGCTTTCAAACTGCTAGGGTGGTAGGAGCTGGAACTAGAGACGGGCGCTCACTCCATCATGCGGCACCCGGGTCTCAAACTGCTGAACTACTGACCTTCCACAGCCTGCAGTTCAGCGTCTTAACCACTTGAGCCACCAGCTTGCCTAATAAAATCACTGTGGAACGTTTGTGAGAGATGAAAGAAACCTCGCTTATTGCAAGACCTTCAGACAAGGGTGCCCTGACCCGGATAGGCCAAGCTAGCCTGATCGCGTTGGATGTCGAAAGCTAAACAGGGTTGGCCGTGATCAGTATTTGAAGAATTGTATTAGTTTATACAAAGAAAGGGGGAGAGGGGGAAAATAGGGGAAGGAAAGAAAATGGACAGAAATATATAAAATTCCAATTTAGCATTTTGCACGCAAGTCTTCTCATTACAATTTCACAACTATTTCATCAGTCATTCTTATTGTTCTTCACTTAAACATATTCCCTCAGTATTTGAGTTTTAACCAGTCATAAAACGCCCTCCAAAGTCTCATAAATTCTTCTTCCATTTTTCCTTTTAATACATTTGTCAACTTGTCCATTTCGGCGCATTCCATAATCTTCAGTATTGACTCGTGTAGCGTTGGAATCTTCGGTGTCCTCCATGCCATTGCAAATAAGATTCTGGCAGCAGTTACAACATGTAAAATGAAATCTCTACCTGATCAGTATTTGGATGGGAGACCACCAAGAAAGTCCAGGGTTGCTATGTGGAGCCAGGCAATGGCAAACCACCTCTGAATGTCTCTTGCCTTGAAAACCCTATGGGGTTGCCATAAGTTGCCTGCGACTTGACAGGTGCTTTAAAAAAAAAAGACAAGGGTCCCCAACCTTTTTGAGCCGACACCTTTGGAATTCTGACACAGGGTGGTGGGAACGACCACAAAACGGTGGCTGCAGGAGGCGGAGCTAACCAAAAGATGTCAGGGACCACAGTGTTCCCTCTAAGCTGTGCACGTGAGCAGCCGCTGATTAACACAGGAAGCCCCGCCCAGCAGCAGTCTGGAGCCACGCGGGGTCTTGCACTGCCCGCTGCCCATTTTAAGATTACAGCAGTTATATTCTGCCCAGGATGCGAACTCCTACACTCAGCAGGGGGGGCAAATTTCAAGGGAACATTGCCAGGGAGTGACGTCAAGTCTAATAGTCACTCTTCAACATTTCAAGCAGCCAGAGGTGTGGATAGTTTTGAGTTGCACCCAACAGAAATTTCCTCAGGGGATGCCTTGATGGACGTCGGGTCCTCAGATTTGAGGTCCAGAAGGGGTTTTTTTTTCACCGACCAGCAAATTATCTCTCCCCCCACCCCCAATTTTTCACCTACTGCTGTAGCACCTGATAAGGGTTCAGTTCCTTGCAGTATGAAAAAGCCATTTGTTTTCAGTGGCAGCTTGATAAGGGGGTATGTAGGAAAGTAAGCCCGGAAGAGGTCATGCCGCTGAGTTAATAACCAAGACCAAGTGAGGGACTTAGTTGGTTGGATCCAAACTAACTGTGGAATTCTAAGTGGAATCCTCCTGTACAATCTTTGGTAGAATCTACTATAGTACAGTGGTGGTGATGGTGGTGGTGGTGGTAGAAGAGGAGGAGGAGATTGGATTTTATTTTATTTTGTAATCCCCCTAAGGGGAGTTTTTTATTGATTTTTTTACAAACTACAAACTATAACCGTAAATATAGGGAGGGGAAGTACATCTAAGGAGAAAGAAAAAAGACCCACTAATAACTAAAAACCCAAGAGTAGGAGATCCATATATCAGCTTATCTCAGTGTTATTCTATAAAGCTAATAATACAATGAACATAGTTGGTTATGCTAGGTTAGTTATCTTTTAACTATCCATTTAACTGTTTAAAGAAGCACCCAGAGCATCCCCAAAATTATTTCAGAATGTTCAGGCACAAATCAGAGTCCTTCAGCCATTATTTATTCTTATCTTTTCTAATCCTCAATGTGTATGAACTTTTGGGGGCAGTCGCCCCCTTTTCAGAGGGTGAGTCCTCGTCAGAAGACCCCGAGCCTAACTCTCCATCAGATTTGCTTTCTTCTTCCTTCTTGTCCTCAGCTGGTTCCCCAAGCTGTGTTCGCAGAAAATCACGAACAGAGTCAATCTTTTCTTTTTTTTCATGGAGTTTGAAAATGACACCTTCTGGAATTAGCCATCTGTAACTGATGCCATTTGTTTGTAGAAAAAAGATTAATTCTTTATCATTCTTCGTCTTCTGTCGTATGTCAAATGGAATGTCTTTTAAAATCCTGATGTTGTTGTCCCCAATTTTCAAGGGTGTTCCCGTAGTTGCTTTCAAAATAGAGTCTCTCACATGTCTCTTCGAGAATCTGACTACTATTTCCCTAGGCAGATTATTTTTCTTGATGTATAAGGAATAGGACCTGTAGACCACATCCATCTCGCTGTAGAGGTATTCCGCTGTCAAATCTGTCATTGGGGCTATTGCTTCACTCAGCCATTGCTTCAGATTCTCTCCTTTAATTTCCGGGACCCCTTGGAACCGTAGGACCAAACTGGATTTCTCCATTTGCAGCTGTAAAAGTTGTGACTCTTCCGTGGCTTCCTTCATTTCCAGCTTTTGCACCTTTTTCTTAACTTTTTTAGTATTGGCGTCCATTTCCTTCACCTTCTCCCCCATTTGCTCCGTTGCTTTTAAAGATTGAGTCAATTGTAGCTGCTGTGAAGAGGAGATTGGATTTATATCCTGCCCTTCACTACCCGAAGGAGTCTCATAGCAGTTTACAGTCTCCTTTCCCTTCCCCTCCCCAGTCCCCACAACAGACGTCTTGTGAGGTAGGTGGGGCTGAGAGAACTCTTTCAAGAACTGCTTGTGAGAGAACTGCTTGTGAGAGAACATCTCAGAGAACTTATGACTGGCCCTAGGTCACACCAGCAGCTGCTTGTGAAGGAGTGGGGAATCACCCAGTTCTCCCAGATTAGAGTCCGCACTCCTAACCACTACACCTTACTGTAGTAATAGTAGTGGTAATGGTAGTAGTGGTAGTGGTGGTATAGAATCATAAGAAGTCTACTCAGTTGGGCTTACGCCAAATTCTTATATGATTGTCCTGTGAATTTCTCAGGGAAAGAATGAAGCTTTCCTGCCTCCCACATCCCAGTGCACTCCACTGAACACCACAAAAAGCTGCTTTGGTGGGGGTAGGGGGGCCCTGAGGAATAACACGAGGGCAGGGGTGTGTGCAATAGGAAGGGGGAATCAGAGGAGATTGCCAGTTTAGGCTTGATCCAGTCTTTACTGGCTAAACCCAGCAACCACATGGCAGCTGGAGTTATTGTGGTGTTCATGCGTGGCCACTAACTGTCCAGGGGTGGTCACTGTAGATGGCTTCACAACTCTTGCTGGGGGCATCTCCTAATCTCAGGGGTACCAGTTCCCCATGGTTGCTGCTCAGTAGACATAACGCCTTTCTACCCTTTACCGCAGCACTGCAATTCCCAGCACTGTTTGTCTTCTGGCTAGCTAATAATTATTAATTATCATATGGCAGTGTGTACAGATCCTAAGATTTTCTGGCAGCCAGACGTTCTAGCTCTTTGAGCATTACGCACCACTAGATGGCGAGCTAGACTTGTTTTTTAAGGCAAGAGACGTTTCAGAGGTGGTTTGTCATTGCCTGTCTCTGCGTCACGACCCTGGTATTCCTTGGAGGTCGCCCTTCCAAATGCTAGCCAAGGCCGACCCCGCTTAGCTTCTGAGATCTGACGAGATCAGGCTAGCCTGGGCCATCCAGGTCGGGGCCTCTGGCTAGCTTCCGAGACACTTGACCTACATTATGGTCCAAGCGATACGTTTTGTAAAGGAAGGGGTGGAAATGAGGGATGGGATTATCCTCCCTCTTGGCTGAGCTCTGAACTATATTTAGCTCTTTTCTCTTTCCATTTTCTAACGACTTGTTTCAAAGAAAGAGAAGATCATTGGATGTAAAAAAAAAACAACTTTGCTATATCTTCATGAACTGATGAAATGAGCACATCGAGAGGGAACCTGTCCTGACCTGGATCGCCCAGGCTAGCCTGATCTCATCAGATCTGGGATGCTAAGCAGAGTTGGCCCTGGTTACTACCTGGACGGGGAACCCCAAGGAATACCAGGGTCATGACACAGAGGCAGGCACGAGGTGTGGCATGGCAGATGGAGAATTGGACTAGGAACCTGGTTTAAATCCCCACTTCTGGACATGGATGAAGCCGGGCCCGTCACATCAGGGCTGCATTGTGACTTTCGTGGGCTCCAGACACTTTTGCCTCCGTGGGCCCCTCCCACCATAATAATATCAATATTTAAAATTATTTTTGATATAACTAAATAACTTCATTTTATTTTTTCCCCTGTCTCAGGCAAAATTTAGTAGATGTTCGTGGGACCTAAATTTTCATTCTTTTCTGATGTGATAAAAAAAATTAAAACATTTTCTTCGACCCTAAAAGCTCTCCCCCCCCCCTTCTGATTTTAAAAGAAATTAAAACATTTTTGTGGGCCCCTATTGTGGGCCCTAGGCCTTGTGCCTACTGTGCCTAATGGATAAGTCAACCCTGCATCACATGCTCTCAACCTAACCTACCTCACAGGGCTGTTGTGAGAAAACGGAGGAGGGGGGGGATGCCGTTCTAAGCTACTTCAAGTCCCAACTGGAGAGAAAAGTGGGAGATATATATATATATTTTAAAACTCATTGAATTCATGTTCACAAGATGTGACGATACAGCTTCTAGCTTTATGTGCTTTTAAAAAAGGAGTGTATAACTTCATGGAGGGTAGATCTATCCAGAGATAAGATGCATGAATGGAACCTCCACATGCAGAGGCCGTGTTCCTCAGAATACCAGTTCTGGGGGGGGGGCAGCAGAGTGGGGGGGGGGCAGTTGGCTTCATGCTTTGCTTCTAGCTTTGCCGGAGGAATGTAGTTGGCCACTGTCGGGAAGAAAATGCTGTTCCCGGGGGAGCCTGATCCAGCAAGGGTCTTTAATTGCCATACCCTGGGAGGCAGCCTGCTTGCTGGAAAAGGTTTCTTCCCCTCTCTCCTGCCTTAACTTGTTCTTGATAGTTTCAAAAGGAGTTTTTCCCATCGATCCAAGTAATGCTCTTAGTTTTGTAGACCCATTCACCAAGTTTATGGTTCATACATGCAATGTACGTGTATCATATATGCATAATATATTGAGCAGATTTGACAAACTAATAACTTTGGGGAAATGTGCACGTCTTATGGGGGGAAACTGATGTGAGGAAAAAGATAACGATGTTAAAATAAGGAATTGTGAGTTTGAATCGTGCAAGGGAGAAGCAAGATCCACCTGCAGATTTTTCTGGTCCATACAGGAAGAATAGGGGTGGGCATTCAGGCCTATCTCATCAGTATTTTTTTTAGTATGTTTTGTCTTCCTGAATGTATCCAGGTTTTTACGGGAAAACAAAAAAAGTATATCCCAGATATACTCAGGAATTGCAGGCAGATCTGAAAACAGCTATTTGTTGGTCAGGCTTATTGCAGTCCTTTTAAACTTTAAAGGGATTACAAGAGCCAGTTCGAGGTTCAGCTGGGGTGGTGAGAAGCTGAGACATCCACTCCGCACACAGATTCTCAGGCTACCTTCTGCAGAAGCCAGGCCAGCCCCAGGATCGGGCTGGGTTTTTTTTCCCCTGGCATTTTTCTTCTCAGGTCTATTGGACACAGAAAAAAATCGGGATTTCCAAAAAAATAATCCCAGATCTGAATACCATGCCGGTATAGGGATGCAGGATTTTCCGGAAATATTTTGTCGGGTCCACAGCAAGTAACTCTTCACACACGTTTCCTAGGAAGCGTTATGCTTTATTAGTGCACAAGACTGGTACCATGTCCACAGGATCATTGTTAGGAATAACTAGAAGGCGGGAACATCCCAATACATATAGCTGGGCAAGGCAAGTAGCTAAGCAAATGAACTTTGAGCACGCACGTAGATTACATAACGAGCAGTAGAGTCACAGGGTTTCCTGAGAGCAGAAAAATTCACACCAAATGTGGACCCCAAGCCCTCCCTACTTCACAAGGCCAGACTGATAACGGCGTCTAGTTCCCACGGTCTCCCTGGCATGTTTACGGCAAGCTGCTGAGCTGCAAGCAAGCGGGAACAGGGAAGGGTAGACTACACAAAACATCCCAATACATATAGCTGGGCAAGGCAAGTAGCTAAGCAAATGAAGCGGGAAGACTCCCGGCGGGAGATTACATAATGAGCGGGAGAGTCGCAGGGTTTCCTGAGAGCAGAAAAAGTCACGCCAAATGCGGACCCCAAGCCCTCCCTACTTCACAAGGCCAGACTGGATAACGGCGTCTAGTTCCCACGGCCTCCCTGGCATGTTTACGGCAAGCTGCGGAGCTGCAAACAAGGTGGGGACAGGGAAGGGGAAACAGCACAGATATGGCAGCTAGCTGACACAGTAGACCCGAACCGAAAAATACCAGGTTAAAAACAAATTGCACAGCCGTAGGCATGAATAAGACATTATGCAAGGGACATAAGACCTACTGGATCCGAGAACTAAAGTAAAGGGTTTTGTGTAACAGACGTGAGGCATTCAGAGAATTAAGAGAGTCCGTTCTCTTTCCTAGAGCTCTTTGAAACTTAAAGTGAATTATGCAAGCGGAGAGAGATGACTGTTACTTAAATACGAAGATAGCTTCAGAGAGGAGCGGTGTTGTTCTACGGTAAAATGGGTAACTTTTAGTCCGGCAGCACCTTAAAGACGGACAAGGGTTACAGGATATAAACCTTCAAGAGTTGAGGCTCCCCTCATGAGACACGAGTCTTGTCTGACAAACGGAGCTTTGGCTCTCAAAAGCTTACACCCTGAAACTCAAAGGTGCTGCTGGTATCAAGCCTAACTTAAATATGAAATGTTCTCAGTCTTTACAAGCAGAGAATTGTCGGCTCTGATATTGCAGGCTATAGCATGTGCTCCAGAATGCACCCAAAGCTATTCAGGTTCTTTAAGCGACGATGCTGTACAAATTGTGATTCCTTTTTGCTTTTATGTGTTCAGGTATCCTACAGGCTCTTTGAGGACATGGGCCTGTTCGAAACATTCAAAATTCCCCTGAGAGAGTTTATGAACTACTTCCATGCCCTGGAGTGTGGATACCGAGAGATTCCTTGTAAGTATTAAAAGGCACTCGCCTCATAAAATGTATCCGGCCTTTCCTCCAAGAATGAGCACCCAAGGCTACTTTGCAACCCAGAAGAATAAAATATTTATACGGCCACAAGGCACTCTGTAAAAATACCATGGAAAGCTATAAAATGCAGCGTGCACCCAGTAAAACCCAGAAAATACAACGTAAACCAGACTGTATGAAAAAAGAAACATTTTAAACTATTAAGCCATGAAAAGTCTGCTTGGCCTACCATCAGCTTCCCCTCCCTTGAGTCACTATATTTAGAAGCCACATTTTAAAAAACCCACTGTTTGTTTGAACAAGCTGGTTCAGTGGCTGAGTTGTCTTCTTCCTTCCACTTTAGGGTCGCCTGGTCCTCCCTGGCCACCGGCCGGGAGTGGGGTACTAGGGTTGCCAACTCCAGGCTGGGGAAATCCCGGAGTTTTGGGGGTGGAGCCTGGGGAGGACAGGGACCTCTGTGGGGTACAGTGCTATAGAATCTGCCCTCCAAAGCAGCCCTTCTCTCCGAGGGAACTGGTCTCTGTAGTCTGAAGATGGGCTGTAATTCTGGGGGGTCCCCAGGTCCCACCTGGAGGCTGGCAGTCCCTATTCCACTTCCACATTAAGCCGAACTTTAAGATTTCCCGGTTTAGGAAGTCAGCGTCCAGTTATTTC
The DNA here is from genome assembly GCF_001447785.1 of Gekko japonicus. Classification (NCBI taxonomy): domain Eukaryota; kingdom Metazoa; phylum Chordata; class Lepidosauria; order Squamata; family Gekkonidae; genus Gekko; species Gekko japonicus. The sequence goes on from NW_015167637.1 coordinate 62,000, forward strand.
AACCAATTCCAGCCTGTTTTCTCGTCCACAAACCGAGATTCTAAACCGTTGTGTGGAAACCAGGGTTGTTGGCGGGAAAAACTCTGACTGCCTGAAGTGCCCAAACGTGTTTATCACAACAAGCGAAGGTTGTCTTCAGTCTGTGCTACGTACGAGAGAGGAGGAGGAGGGAATGTGTTTTGTGGACAAAAAGCTCAACTTCTTATCCTGGACAAATAGCGGTTAGTTTGATATCGGAAGACAGGCGAAGTCTGCCTCAGGTAGGCCTTAAGGAAGGGAGAGCTCCATAGAAGCCACACTGTACTTTTAAGACCTGGTTCTGTTCTCAGAGTTTATCGGCCATCTATATGACATCTGGAAATGAGGCCTGTCCTGTAGATCTCAGTCAGCAAGGAGGGTCTTCTGGGCGTCTTACCTCACCAACCTTTTTGGAGAGAAAAACTATCAATAAATATGTTGACAGGGTAGAAGAGACAGGTCCTCTAACGGATGGGGTTTGTTTTTCACATAGGTGGTTTAAGAAGTAACCAATGCGGTGGCCAAAAGGCTGAAGAGACCTGTTTCCCCTTCATCCATGTGTTTTGGACCTTGACCATGGGCTCCATAGGTTCGCAGAAGTCCCCAGTGAACTGACATGAGAGATCTGGGTTTACTTACGAGGACGGCTTTAATAATGCCCCAGAGTTATCCAAGCAGATTCAGGGCTAAGCTTCAATCCGCTGAGCCTCAAGACGCGCACTCACACAGCAAAGCTTAGCCAAAACTCAGGACAAGGAGCATAACTATAACTAGAGAAGAGAGAAGAAGAGATTGGATGTATACCGTGGCTCTTCACTCGGAGTCTCAGCGTGGCTTACAAACTCCTTTCCCCTCTCCACAACAGACACCCTGGGAGGCAGGCGGGGCTGAGGGAGCTCTTTCCAGTATTGTCCTTGAGAGAACAGTTCTGACAGAACTGTGGCTTACCCAAGGTCATCCAGCAGGTACAAGTGGAGGAGCGGGGAATCAAACCTGTCTCTCCCAGATTAGAGTCCACGCACTTAACCACTACACGAAACTAGGTGTTTTATACCCCAAATGCTGACTTAGAGCTGCCATTCCCCAGTTGGGGGCGGGAAATTGTCTGGGTTTTTTTGTTTGTTTATTGGTTTTTGCTCCAGCCCCCAAGGAAATCTGCCCCCCAAAGCAACGTTGCCGGAAATAAACACAGAAGTAAAGTAAACACGGTGACTTGGGGAGGCGATGCTCTGTTTTTTGGGCAAAACCATAGTTTGAGGCTGATTTTACCATGGAGTTTTGCCCCAAAACCAGAGCATCGCCTGCCTCAGATGTCCCTGACGTTCCTACATCACATCCAGGTGATGTAGGCACATTGCGCGACATCACTTCCCACTACCGGAACATCCCCCACTGGTGTTTCAAACGGACCTGGCAACCCTATGCTGGCTGTGAGCCTAAAGAATGATAAATTAAGCTATCCCAAACACTTGGATGAGCTAGGCCATCCTGCACATGGCTTCCAGTGAGGAAGCACTACTAACAAGCAGAGTTCCCCTGAGAGTGGGAAAGTTCCCCTGAGAGCAGCTCATACTGTCTTCTCTCAGGACCCATGGTGACTAAGAGCAAAGATGGACTAAGAGCAAAGATGGAGTCACCGATACACCATGAAGCAAATGGGGTGGACTCATGCCGGTCATTATCTCTAACCTTGACCTTCCCAGAAGGCTGTAAGTCTCATGAGCATCACCCTGAGCTCTGTAGAGGAAGGACAAGAAAAGCTGAGATGAGCTAAAAGAAATAGGAAGCAGATGTGGAAATACATTGACAGCCTCCACAAGGAAGAAAAGTGTGAGTTCCCCAAGGGATCGATATTGGGCTGCATTGTCAAGAAAGAACCAGAAATACTACTTTTGGGACTTAAAATGGAAGAAGTCAATATGGCAAAAAGGACATTGATGTGGTATATGATCACGACTGCCAGAATGACATATGCTCAATGTTGGAAACAAGATAAGGTCCCGGAAATTGGGGAATGGATTAAAAAAAATACTTTTTATGGTTGAAATGGATAAAATGACAAGGAAATTTAATAATTTGGAAGTAGAAGAATTTTTTGCAGACTGGAAAGACTTGAAAGGCTATGTGGAGAAATACTGGGATGTGAAGGACAATTTACTTTGCTTTGAGAATTATTGAAAATTAAAGGATAGTAGAAAATAGATAAATGTATAAGAATAACAGTTGAAAGATAAGTTACCTGTGGTTGTGAATAAGGAGAAAGGGAGGTATGAAGAAAATTTAAGAATTGAGCTTGAGGTTGGAGCTCTGTGGGAAGCCGAGAAG
>NW_015167637.1:64491-68380 GCF_001447785.1 Gekko japonicus
TTCCCTGAACACCGGACAGCTGATACCCCCAAAAAATCTTGCTGGTCTCTAAGCTGCACATATGTGCTGCTATAAAATGCTCATTGGATACCCCCACCCCACCCCCAAGTTTCATCACAGTAAATGGGTCAATCTATCCCACATCTCAGCAGCTGACTTCTGCGTCTTGGGAGAGTGTTGAGGTGTGGGCCTAAGTGATTATTCTCCACTGCGTCCAGCAGATGGTGCTCTTGTACCCTCCAGCACTAACCTACTTCTTTCTTTGAATCCAGTGGGCACCTTTAAGACCAACAAAGTTTAATTCTGGGTAGAAGCTTCCATGTGCACGCACACTTCTCAGATGCCTTCTGTCTTCTCAGATCACAACAGGATCCATGCCACTGACGTCCTCCATGCGGTTTGGTACCTTTCAACCCAGCCTATACCAGGACTCCCAACTGTGATTAATGACCATGGGTCGGCAAGCGATTCAGGTACTTGCCTTGGTGTGCATCTTAACCCTTCATTGGCCTAGGGGTGAATGGATTAGGGCTTTACTGACCCAGGGGAAACTGAACTGATTTGCGCTTGGCTGGAAACCAGGCACTTCAAAGTGGCTGTGCACGAAACTGTAGAGAAGGAAAAGAGATTTCAGGGGTCATCTGGTTCAGTTCCATAAGTAAACACTTCTGAAGGAGGTCATTAAAAAGAGGCAGGGGAAACGTTGTACACAGCCAAATTAGCCCAGGCAGAATGCAAAGAACAAGACCAGAATCTGTGCAAATGCCCTCTGTTGGGACCAATCCAATGGACACAAAACACGGCACACGCTTTCGAGCTTGGCAGAAGTCTTCGTCAGGCCAGATGTTGCAAAAGTTGAATTTAAAAAGACAGAGGGGTTCGGAGCAGATTTTTCGGGCCACAATGCTAAATTTCGCGACAAATTCTGTGTATTGCGGCTGGGGGGATCTCCTTTCCACCCACTGCTCGGCCATGTAAACGACTGGCATCCTGGGACTATGTGTGAACCAGCCCTTTTAGGTTGAATATTATTAAGGGAGAAATCCCCCCCCCCCGACAGGAGTTTGAAGGATTGCAGGGATCACTTCTGAACTGACCACTGTGGTTATTTTCAGAGGGTCTGCTTTGTATGCCCCCTCCTTCTGAGAGTACTCAAGCAGTAACCCGAGAGAGGGCCTCCTTGGTCATGACACCAAAGCTCTGGAACTCTCTCCCCAGGGCGATTCGTCTGTCCCCTTCTGTTACCACCCTCCACCAGCAGATGGAGACTTTTTTGTTCTTGTTTGGCATTCCCTCAGTGATTCGTCCTTCTCGGTGAAGACTTCTTTGTTCTTGTTTGGCATTCCCTTAGTGATTCGTCCTTCCTGACCAATGTTTTAATTGCTGTTTTTATGTCTTAGTTCATATTTTAAACTCTGTTTTTAATTTGTTTTAACAATGTATGTTGGGGAGAGGTTGTTATTTTAAATAGTTTTAAAATGTGGTTTTATCTTGTTTTTTTTTAAATTGGTAGCTACCTTGGTAGGCATTTGTGAGGGCAGAAAAGTGAGATATATTTTTAACTTATTTATTTAAATAGTTGGACATGTTTTATTACGATATGTATTTTTATTGTTGTTTATCACTCAGAGCCCTGAGTACTTAGGGACGGGGCGATCCATAAATCTAAATTATAAATAAATAAATATAATTTTTATAAATAAAATAATAATTATTATGAAAATGGCGGAATTGCCATCGGTGGATCTTAGATGGGCTTGATGGGGGGGCGGGTCTACTAGCCATGGTCTAAAGGGACCTCCACATTCAGAGGCAGTAAACCTCTGAATGCCAGTGCCATGAAGCAACACTAGGGCAAGGTCTCAGCCTCTGTGCCCTGTTGCTGACCCACCAGAGTAACTGTTTGGTCACCGTGTGAGACAGGATGGTGTTTGCCCACTGACTGGTACCTGTTTGGCCACTGGTGTGATCGAGGAGGGCTCTTCTTATGTTCTTATGCTTCTGTCTTGCTTTGTCGCCCAGATTCTGACAGCGGGATCACTCACGGTCACTTGGGATACGTCCTTTCGAAGACATATTCCCCGGCCGATGACAGCTATGGCTGCCTGGCTGGCAATATCCCTTCCCTCGAACTGATGGCCCTTTATGTAGCTGCTGCCATGCATGACTACGACCACCCAGGAAGAACCAACGCCTTCTTGGTGGCTACCAGTGCTCCTCAGGTAAGAAAGGCCGCTCTCTCCAACCAGAACCTCTAAGCTCTCTCCAGCCTGACCCACTAAGCCGAATGGAGTTTGTCAGCTGTGTACAGTCCCACTAGAGGCTCAACAGATCTCCCGTTGTGTCTGGCTTCCTGGAATAGCAATAATACAGAGAGTGTCAAGCACCTGGCAGACTGGTATACCAGCAAGGTGGGATCCATTTGGCTATTTAGGTGCAGGCGTGCCTCAAAACCAGGGCTGTGTACATTCAAGTCAAGTTCAAGTTCAAAACCTTTATTGGCATAGATCATAATCATACAGCTGCCATTCAGTTCACGGATTTGACACACAGCTTCCTCATTATAAGGCAGTTACAGAACTTGGCAACCGCTTCCATAACCGCTATATTTTGTGAAGCCAATAAACGATACAACCTTCTGTCATCGGATTGCTTGGCATCATTCTTAAGAATATCTTCTAGGTAGGCTTCCCGAATGTCATCATACAAACTACAATAGAGGAATACATGTTCGATTGTTTCAATCTCCTCTGAATCACAATCACAGAACCTTACAGAGTAGGGGATTTTCTTAAATCTTCCTGCTAAAACTGCAGAGGGGAGCCGCCCTGAGCCTGCGGGGAGGGCGGGATAGAAATCCAAAATTAATTAATTAATTAATTAATTAAATCGGGCCAGCATAAATGCTCTACGCAGCTGTGGGGAGGTCAGATCCGCTAAGTATTGTGCTGGGGGCCTAATCGGAAAGCGTGCCCATCTTACAGGGGAACATCTACCAGAAGCCAAAGCTCTAAGCTCTTGCAACTGTGTACATTCCACAATTCCTGGACACAATCCATTCAAGCAAGTTTCTAGGCTGGGGTCCCCAGTGTTGGGCCCGTGGGTGCCATGGCACCTGCCAGTACCTTTCCTGGTGTCCACCATAGTGGTTGAGGACAGGTGGGACTTTTGCCGAGCAAGCCTTGTGATTGGCCATTGGAGATATTGGAGGGCTGTGCATATTTTTTAAAAATGTTGCTTTGGCAGCAGCTGCCACGACAGCACAAGAATCTTCACTGTGTGACGGAAGGTGAGCGGAGGCAGCTGTTTCGTGGTTGGCCCCGCCTCCTGGGGCAGCCGTTTTGTGTCAGCCGTGGCTGTGTCCACCATGCTGAGTCATAATTCCAAAAGTGCCCACAGGCTGAAGAAGGTTGTGAACCCGTTTTAGACCCTCAAGTTTCCAAACAGGAGTGTGTAAGTTTGTAGGCAAATGTTTGATGGAATCCCAGAAGTATGGGGGGCAGTTTGGGGGCTAAGCAGAATTTGACCCTTCACATACATACACATCACAATTAGTCCATCCCCTACAACAAGAGAAGCAAAATAAGCCAATCTGTATAAATGTGCTTAGTTTGGATGATGTATACAAAGAGAGGTGGACTGGCCATTTAACTTTCAGAGAAATTTCCTGTCGCACCGGGGGTCCTCCCCTGAGGGGAAGGGTGCCTCAGCTGTGTCGCCTGATGTCCCACAGGGGAAGCCAAAGCCTCAGAATTGAAGTGGAGAGAGTTGCACCACTCTCAACAACACTTCTCGGAGTGACAGCGTACTCGGATCTCGCTCTCTCTCTCTCTATTCCAATGCTCGTCACCTCCGCTCTTTCCCCCCGGCCCATTTTCGGCTCCCCGGT
>NW_015167637.1:68646-118201 GCF_001447785.1 Gekko japonicus
GCTCCGTGAACCGCTTTCTGGAGGGTCGGGGTGTTCCTGCACTTGTGGGGGCTCCAGCCCTAGAGGGCGACTGAGGTCTAGGAGCAACCATCGCCAAGCTCTTACAACTCTACCAGAGCCTTGGGGGCCACTCAGTTCAGACCCTTCACTGGCCATGGTAATTGCTGTCAGTTCAACAATTGACTTTCCCCACACTGCTGTTCGTTTTTAGGAGGGAGCAATGAATGAGTAGATACCCTCTGTTTGCACCGCTGAGCCGAACGACCCCTGCAGCACTGGCTTGTCATGCCAGAGGGGCCGTTCAGCTTGGCTTGCTCCAGCATCTCTTTCACTCCCTAGACTGCACCTGTATACAGAGTAACTCAGAGGCTGACTTCTTTCACTTCATTGTAGAATAACCACAGCCCTGCTTAAAATGTTTCAAAACCATCCAGATCAGCTGTCTTTTTTCATATCTTCCTCAGAAGGATTACCGGGCTGCTCTACACTCCCATTTTCATCACTTGTGTACCCCTGTTGCTTCAGGTTTCTTTTCTTTTCCACACATTTTGCTCCCTCTAGTGGTCACTTCGGTATACATCACTGTGTCTCCGGAATATTTCCCTGCAGTTTTAAAGTCCAGGGAAATTCGCTGGAGATACAGCGATGTAATATTGAAGAGACCACTAGAGGGAGCAAGACATGCAGAAAAGGAAAAAAAAGAACTAAGGTCACACAACCAACAAAAATGAGAGTGCGAAAGAGCCCACTGATTTTGTAGCATGCTGTGTGCATACTGAGGCATATTCTACTAACCACTTTCATTATTGCTTTCTTTCTTTAGGCCGTTCTGTATAATGACCGCTCTGTTTTGGAGAACCACCACGCCGCCGCTGCCTGGAACCTCTTCATGTCCAGACCGGAATACAACTTCTTGGTCAACCTGGATCACGTGGAGTTCAAGCACTTTCGATTCCTCGTCATCGAGGCCATTTTGGCCACGGATCTGAAGAAACACTTTGACTTTGTAGCGAAATTCAATGCCAAGGTAAACCTGATTTCTCAAGTGTCTTTGGCTCTTAGATCTTTATAGCTGGGGCCTGGAAAACCAGGAGAAAAACAGTAGGCCTCGCACTTGTTGTGAGAGCTGTGACAAAGGCCAGAAAGTGTGTTGGGCCTGCCTGAGTGCCAGGCTGTGTTACAGATCCATTATCACATTCCCTAGAGATGTGGAGGGAAGGTAGGAGTAGCCTTGACCAATCCAGCGATGGTCAGGAACAGAATCTTCAGAGCTGGGATTTACCTGACCCGGAAGGGGAGTATTGACAACGGCCAGCCACTCAGCGGTGTAGGGTCACCTGCCTCTAAAATGGCAGCATGGATGTGCTACGCTCAGAACTTGGACAGACTAATGCAGGGGTCCCCAACTGGGCGCCTGTGGGTGCCATGGTGCCCGCCGACACCTTTTCTGGTGCCCTCTAAGTGTTTTCAGGAAATGGGTGGGCCCAGGTAGGGCTTTTGCCCAGCAAGGCTTCTGATTGGCTATTGGGGATTTGACTGACTGTGCAGAATGTTGCTTTGGCGGCGGCGGCCACGGTGATACAAAAACCTTCACTGTGTTACTGAAGTACAGCTGTGACAATTATTTTGTGGCTGGCGCCGCCTCCCACGGCTGCCATTTTGTGGCTGCGTCCACAGTGCTGTGTCAGAATTCCAACCGTTCCTGCAGGCACAAGAAGTGTGGGAGTCCCTGGGCTAAGGGAAAGAACCTAGAACATCAGGCAAGCCTGTTTGGATCGTACCCGTGGTCCATCTAGTCCAGTATCCTGTTTCACACAGCAGCCACCCAGTTACTATGGAGGACTAACAGCAGGTCATAGAGGAGGAGGAGGAGGAGGAGGAGAAGAAGAAGAAGAAGAAGACCACCTTTATTCGGCATAACATAGATAAATCAAACAAAGGAAAGAGTTAAAGGGTGGGTACAAGAAACAGCATCAACCAATATTCCCAATATCTCAAAATACAAGGCAATCCTAGCACGGTTTACAAGGTTTACAGAATATTACTCTTGACTTCCATACATGGGTCAGAAATTCTGCAACAGATAGCGTTATTGCTAGGCTCTTGTCTGCTAGAAAGAAATTTAAATCCCTATCCAGAAAGTCTCTCTGCGAAGGGAGAAGAGGGCGAATCAAAATATTGCGCATAACGGAATATTTAGGACAACGAAAAAGAATATGGGTGACAGAATCAGGTTCCCCGAGATTACAGTTGCAAAGTCTATCCTTATACGGAACACCCCTGAATCTACCTGAGACCACTACTGAAGGGAAAAGGTTAAACCTTGCAAGCATAAAAACCCTCCTAAAACCTGGGATTGTCAAATTGGGGATATACGGTACCATGGATGCATGTGAAGGAGGTCATAGAGCCTGAGGCAGCTTCGTAGGCAGGATATTCGCCGGGAGGGGGCTTTGGACATCGGGAGGGATGTCACCACAACCACAGAGAGGAAGGAGGAGCACTGAAGGGGAGGCAGCCAGGCTCAACTTGAGCCGCTGAAGTTTTCCTCCTCCTCCCCCCTTCCCAGGTGCTTCACTGCATCTGTGCCAGCCAGTGAATCAGGCCATCGGCTCTCTGAAGCTCTCAAAGAGCTGACGGCCCATCTCGCTGGCTAGCAAAGACGGGGTGCGGGGGGGAGGAACGCTTTAGCCATGGTGGGGCTCCACCATAATCATGGGGGACTCAGCCCCTAAAGCCCCACCACTGGCTACAACCCTGGACTGAGGCCTTCCCTTGATGATGCCTCCTGGCACTGGTACTTCATCAAGATAGGCTGAATTCACTGCCACAGGAGGTGGTGGCGGCTACCAGCATGGACGGCTTCAAGAGGGAATTGGATAAACATCTGGAGCAGAGGTCCATCAGTGGCTGATAGCCACAAGGTATAGATAGGAACTCTCGGTCTGGGGCAAGTGATGCTCTGTATTCTTGGTCCTGGGGGGGGCAACAGTGGGAGGGCTTCTAGTGTCCTGGACCCACTGCTGGACCTCCTGATGGTGCCTGGTATTTCTGGCCACTGGGTTACACAGAGTGTTGGACTAGATGGGCCATTGGCCTGATCCAACATTGGCTTCTCTTATCTTCTTATGTTCTTATGACCTGGAGTTTCAGTGAAGACAAACAATCCAGAACTCTTATACCTATATGGAACATAAATGTATACATAACGGATAAATGATCTGCACCAAGTAAAAAAATTCTCATGGAGAGCCAATATGGTTGTAGCGGTTAAGAGTGCCGGACTCGTACCTGAGAGACCTGAGTTCGAATCTTCACTCATGCTGTGGGAGCTCACTGAGTGATTTTGGACCAAGTCGCTCTCTTTCAGCCTAACCTACCCCACAGGGTTGTTGCGAGGATAAAATGGAGGAGAGGAGAATGATGTAAGCCACCTTGAGTCCCCATTGGGGAGAAAGGCAGGGCACAAATGAAGAGACCCAGTTTGGTGTAGTGGTTAAGTGCGCGGACTCTGATCTGGGAGAACCGGGTTTGATTCCCCCACTCCTCCACTCGCAGCTGCTGGAGGACCTTGGGCAAGCCATAGTTCTGTCAGGGCTGTTCTCTCAAGGACAGTTCTGGAAAGAGCTCTCTCAGCCCCACCTCCCTCACAGGGTGTCTGTTGTGGGTAGAGGAAGGGAAAGAAGTTTGTAAGCCGCTCTGAGACCCCGAGTGAAGGGCGGGGTATAAATCCAATCTCCTCCTCCTCCTCCTCCAAATAAATACATATCTCCAGGGCTATTTTTGGGCAGGAGCGCACAGGAACGGAGTTCTGGCTGGCTCCCGAGTTGACCACACCCAGCAGGAACTCATTAGCATTAGGCCACACCCAACAGCAGGAACTCATTAGAATTGGCTACATTAGGGGTGTGTGGCCTAGCGTGCAAAGGAGTTCCTGGGTTTTGACAACAAACAAGGTAAACAGAATAAGAAGCAAAAGGTGGGTGTGGCTGGATGAGCACACTTCTGGTAACATGGCGGTGTGGCCTAATATGCTAATGAGCTGTATTGTCATGGGTGTGGCCTAATATGCTAATAGGTTTCTGTTGTTAGGTGTGGTCTATTATGCTAATGAGTTCCTGCTGGGCTTTTTCCACAAAAAGAGCCCTGCGATATCTCTGTGTTTACTCTTCAGCTGAAACCTGGGGTGACATAGTGGACCACAAAGGATGAGTTAGGAAGTCACGTTTCAGCAGAGCCACAAACTTCTCCAGGCAGCCTTTAGCTACCTTCTTTTCTTTTTCACCTCCCAATGGTCTGATGGGGATAACGATACTTACAGGGCTGTTCTAATCGTTAGTATGGTGAGGTAGGTAAGGACAGCTCTCCCAGCGTTATCATCAGTGATACGCATTGCTGTAAAGATATCAGAGCCTTCACTCCGTTGATGTGTGCCTGTCAGGTGAACGACGATGTCGGCATTGATTGGACGAATGAGAACGACCGCTTGCTGGTGTGCCAGATGTGCATCAAGCTGGCTGACATCAACGGGCCGGCGAAATGCAAAGACTTGCATCTGCGGTGGACGAAGGGCATCGTCAACGAATTTTACGAACAGGTGAGTAGCCGTCGTTACTCTGCAGAGCAGCTGGGTTCGAGTCCAGCAACACCGTAGAGACCTACCAGAGTTTCAGGGCGTAACCTTTCAAGAGTCAAGACTCCAATGGGATGCTGCTTTTGTTCGCCTTTGACAGTTGCTGATGGGTCCGAAGGTTGTAATTCTGTATCTTATTCCCAAAGCGGTCAGATGGAAGAGAAAGCATTGCGAGAGCTGTTAATCACAACTGCAGTTTAAAGTCATATTAAAACAGACCAAATATCAGTTGATGACATTTGCAAAAGATGCAAATAGACAGGCCTGTAGCTACGGTGGGGCTTTGGGGGGCTCTGCCCCCTTTCTTAAAGGCACAGCCCCACAATAATTTCTCCTGCAAATGCATTTTTCAGTCATCAATCCCTTCTAACTCTGTGTCAAGAAACTGGTCTCCTTTAAGAGAGTTTTTCTGCCTAAGTGTTAGCTTTCTTGACTACAGAAGTCATCACCCCCACCTGCCGGCTTGAGATCAGAATTGCTGCTTAGGCTAGCAGAAGTGATTAACTTGCAGCAGCTGAGAACTGTCATCTGAAGTGGCTGACAGCCTGCAATTTAGAGATCTATCCTGGTAACAGCTTTCTATTGGCTAAATGGTTAATAGGCTAAGGGTGGTTGCTAGCCTAAGAACACCCATATAGAATAGACAGCTTGAGAAGATTCAGAGAGAGGAGTAGCTGAGTCATAATCCTCAAAACTCCCTTGTGCATAGATTACCAAAGAGAAGACTGGGTTAGAATTTAGTGCCAGTGTGGTATAATGGTTAAGGACTAGTGTCTGAGAGACCCCGGTTCGAATCTCCACTTGTGCCATTGGAGCTCACTGGGTGACCTCAGGCCAGTCACACTCTCTCAGCCTAACCTACCTCACGGGGTTGTCGGGTTGTTGTGAGGATAACATACAGACCATTCCAAACTTTGAAGAGGTGAACGACCCTCATTTAAAATGCTTCAAAACATAAATCCCCACCCTATGCCGAAGAGGCTGCCCAAACAGATAAAATGGGTCGATCAGGGAAACGGGTTACCATGTGGAATTAGAGTATGGAATGACGTCATGGTAGAATTCAACAAGCTCCCTAAAAACACAGCTTGCACGCTTCATATGTTTCCATACTAGCCTCTCAGATCATATCTGACGTTTATACTGAGCCCTGAGGGAGCCGGTGAGTCAACAGGTGAGCGTGGTGGTGGAAACACTGACGTGTGCTTTGAGCATCACGTGAAGCAACGTCGTAACGCGGTTTCTCTTTCTCTCGAAGGGTGATGAAGAAACCAGCTTAGGCCTCCCGATCAGCCCGTTCATGGACCGCTCGGCTCCTCAGCTGGCAAACCTCCAGGAGTCTTTCATCTCTCACATTGTGGGACCGCTGTGCAACTCCTATGACTCGGCGGGGCTGATGCCTGGGAAATGGGTTGACGACAACGATGAGTCAGGAGATACCGATGAGCAGGAGGAAGACGACGCAGCGGAAATGGACACCTGCGAAAACCCTGAATCAAGTATGTAATTTGTGTGTGTATAAAGCAGATGGGTTTCTTTCTTTCTTCCCCCCCGATCTAAATTCTTAGCTCATTTGGAGCCTCATAGGGTTGGGTAATAAATGACGTGCTTACAATTTTATATCGAGAGAACTATGGATCTTGCTCACCACCTTCTTTCAGAAATCGTTCTTTGGAGAACAAGCATTTTGTGATATAACCCACAGAAAATAAATATCCGGAGAATGATCTCGGGCACACGATGAGGTTCAGCTTAGAATCGCAGAGCTGGAAGGGCTCATCCAGGCCCTCTAGTCCAACCCCCTTCTCAGTGCAGGGTCAGCCTAGAGCATCCCTGACAAGTGTTCGTCCAGCCGCTGCTTAAAGACTGCCAGGGAGGGGGAGCTCACCACCTCCCAAGGCAGCTGATTCCACTGCTGAACATTACTGTAAAAAAAAAATCCTAATATCCAGATGGTATCATTCTGCCCATAATGTAAACCCATTGCTGAGAGCAATGTTCCCTCTAAGCGGTGGAGTCTTGTGAGCAAAAATTCTACTTTGTGAGCTACTGGCATTAAAGTTGTGAGCGAGTAGTTTGGCTGCTGCATAAATTAGTTTGCTCTGGAGCCACCCTTCCTGAGCTAAGACAAAAATCTGTGAACTGGAGGCCAAAAAACTGTGAGCTAGCTCACACTAACTTAGCTTGGAGAGAACACTGGCTGAGAGTCCTATCCTCTGCTGCCAACAAGAAGTGACAGCCTTTCAGATGCTTAAAAGAGAACAATCGTGTGTCCCCCTCAACCTCCTCTTCTCCAGACTGAACATCCCCAAGTCCCTCAGCCTTTCCTCACAGGGCTTGGTCTCCAGGCCCCCGATCATCCTCGTCGCTTTCCTCTGTACCCGCTCCATTCTGTCCACATCCTTTTTGAAGTGAGGCCTCCAGAACTGCACACAGTACTCCAGGTGCGGCCTGACCATTCCAGTGCACAATATGTAGCGGTGTTCTGAGGCCGTGACGTCAAGGGGCCCTCAAGCACCTCCCCCCCCCAGACATTCTCAGCATCTTACATTCCCACAGAGCTGTATTAGGTGAGCTAAACGCCCCAAGTGGTATAACCTGAGCAGCTTTGTCATGGTTTTCCGAGCAAAATTTCAATTTGTAATAAATGCTCAAATGACCTCTGTGGAGAACGCTTGATTTAGGAGGGGGCATCTCCCAGGAAACCAGGGATGGAATGTTCCGAAATGATGTGAAGTGCAGAATAGAGGTTTCTTCTGAATAAACCTGAAGGTTCCCTACTGGGCACTGAGCTGGATTTGGGCTGTGCCAGAGAGAAAAAGTTATTTGTTTGTGTGGAGGGGAAAAAACCCAAAAAACCTTCAAGGACTCAGCAGTTTGGCTCCTATCACAGACTTGCTTTAGGCCACCTGCAAATGCTAATAATGCCCACATTACTTTGGGACAAAATATTCCTTCATGTCATATTTTCCTTTGGGTTTTTGTTGTTGCTGTTGTTTGTTGTCACTCCTCCTCTCCTAAAACCTGAAGAGATTCATTATTCAAGGTAGCTGCCCCTCTGGAGAAGGTCGTGTGGTAGAGTTTTAGAGGGGGGAGCAGATTTCGGTGTTCGTTCCACTAGGACTCTTAACAAGAGATCGACCACTTCAGTTGAGAGGCTTTTGTCGTTTCTCTGGGCCTGGTACAAAGTTATGACGCAAAGCCGTTCCATCCTGCCCGCGCTGATCTTGTGAAGGAAAATGTACTGGTTGTGAAATATCATAAATCAACGCACAGGCCAAGCTAAAACCCTTTGGACTTCCAGCCCTGGAAAAGTTTACCTGTCTCACTTACATACACCACCATGCTTGGATCCTTGCATCAGCATCTAATGCGTATGTTCCCTTGACAGTATAGAACCCTCCTTGGGCTGGTCCAATCCCAAACCTCTCCACTGACAAAAGAGGCCCTTAGCAGCGCTTAATGCTTTCAGTCTGTTTATCAAGTATACTGATCAACGGGACCTTTATGAACCAGTGAGGGCCAATTTGGGGTTTGTTTTCCAGGGCTGTATTTTATCTAATGAGTATCGACAATAGAAAACAGTACAAGTGGCTTTTTCTTCTCCTGTGCAGCGAGTTTTCTCAAAGCCTTCCCCCCACCCCCCCAGTATGTCAAAGATTCCTAAACTTTGGTTTAGGTATTATGCACGTTTTGATTTAATTTACTTGTTTAATAGGACGATCAGCGGATAATGAACTGCAATTCTCTAATCAAGTACGACCGCTAATTACTGTTGAGTTCAGCGCATTCCAAATAACTTGATGCTAGGTGCACAATCCGGCCAAAATTAGGGGTCAGATGAGATGATACATGTGATGTGGGTCGGGTTGGGGATCCCAGTGCTCTCAGGGGGTACGAGCATCTGCTTTGCATACAGAGACCCCCATTCTGACTCATGTAACTCATACTGTCTAGTTTCCCCTTGACTAAGGCCTACTTTTCACTGAGATGTAAACCTGTCTCTGGTCTGTACCACTGCAGTTAGCCCTGTACCACTGCAAATAACCCTGACCTGGGTAGCCCAGGACAGCCCGATCTCGTCAGATCTCAGAAGCTAAGCAGGGTCAGCCCTGGCTAGTATTCAGATGGGCAACCTCCAAGGAATACCGGGAGTGTGGCACAGAGGCAGGCAATGGCAAACCACCTCTGAAAGATGTCTTGCCTTAAAAACAGGTCTAGCTTGCCACCTAGTGGTGTATAGAGCTAAAAGAGCTAGAACTTCTGGCTGCCGGACAATCTTAGCATCTCCTGGCTATTCTACACACTGTCATTCGATCAGTA
This sequence comes from Gekko japonicus, assembly GCF_001447785.1. Lineage (NCBI taxonomy): Eukaryota > Metazoa > Chordata > Lepidosauria > Squamata > Gekkonidae > Gekko > Gekko japonicus. The sequence continues at coordinate 77,603 of NW_015167637.1, forward strand.
CTATTGCCACCACTGTAGATGGAAGGTCCTGTGACTTAATGCTTCTTTATAGGCACAGAAATCCCTCCAGATAGCTAAGTGTACAGTGGGGACACGGAGGAGCTAGAGCCTGTCTCCCTGAAATCTCGTTTTCTCGGTGGAAGGGATTTCTTGTTCGGGGGTACATTCGCTCATACGGGCCCCCGGCGTACTATCTGAAATGGTACCATCCAGATTTACTACCTTGATGAGAAATAGGCCTCAGTCCCATTAAAGAGGAGCTGCGGTGGCTCAAGACGCTGAACTGCAGGCTGTGGAAGGTCAGTAGTTCAGCAGTTCAAGACCTGGGTGCCGCAAGACGGGGTGAGCTCCCGTCTCTAGTTCCAGCTCCTGCCAACCTAGCAGTTCGAAAGCAAGAAATTGCAAGTAGATAAATAGGGACCACTTTGGTGGGAAGGTAACAGCGGTCCGTGCGCCTTGGTGTTTAGTCATGCCGGCCATATGACCACGGAAATGTCTTCGGACAGCGCTGGCTCTTCGGCTTTGAAACGGAGATGAGCACCGCAACCCTAGAGTCGGATTCGACTGGCTTTCGAGCAAGGGAACCTTTACCTTTACCTTTTACCCATTAAAGACAGTGCGATTCATTAGTGGGGTTTAAGTCCCCCCACTATTGCTTTCAATGGGGTTTCATTTGCATAGTGTAGAAGCACCCCCCCCCTCCCCCAGGCATCACAGGGTATGCAAGCCTCCGAAAAGAGGACTTGTGGCTCAGTGACAGAGCATGTGCTTTGCATGCAGAAGATCTCAGGTTCAGTTCCTGGCATCACCAGTTGAAAGGATGAGGTACGAGGGGATGGCGGGAGAGCCAGAGACCCTGGGGAACAGCTGCCAGTCAGAGCAGGCAATGCAGATCTTAGTAAACCAATGGCTCGACTTACTATAAAGCAGTTTCATGTGTCCATATGTCCTTAAAGGTAAAGGTTTCCCTTGCTCGAAAGCCAGTCGAATCCGACTCTAGGGTTGCAGTGCTCATCTCCGTCTCAAAGCCGAAGAGCCAGCGCTGTCCGAAGACATTTCCGTGGTCATATGGCCGGCATGACTAAACACCAAGGCGCACGGACCGCTGTTACCTTCCCACCGAAGTGGTCCCTATTTATCTACTTGCAGTTTCTTGCTTTCGAACTGCTAGGTTGGCAGGAGCTGGAACTAGAGACGGGAGCTCACTCCGTCATGCGGCACACCCGGGTCTCGAACTGCTGAACTACCGACCTTCCACAGCCTGCAGTTCAGCGTCTTAACCACTTGAGCCACCGCAGCTTTATTTAGCAGCGATAGCTAAATTCCCAAAGAAGCTAAATTCCTGAATTCTCAAAGAAGGTAGAGGGGATGATTTGGGGTTTGGATCATGCAAGTGGATGTCCACATCACTGATTTCGGGAGATGTGAGAGATGAGAATTGGGATCCCCATTGCATCACTAGCCTGATTGTACTGCCATCCTAAAAAGTGTATGATAGGTGGATGATATTTCCGGACATTTCTTAAGATCCAGATCATGGGTTTTGTTGTTGTTTTGTTAATGGGATGATTATGAAGAATGAGGTCAAAATGATCACATCAGCCCTCCCTTGATATTGGTACGCCATTACTGTATTCACTCAATTTAAGGACATAAGAACATAAGAGACGCCAATGTTGGATCAGGCCAAAGGCCCATCCAGTCCAACACTCTGTGTCACACAGTGGCCAGAAATACCAGGTGCCATCAGGAGGTCCAGCAGTGGGGCCAGGACACTAGAAGCCCTCCCACTGTTGACCCCTCCCCCAAGCACCAAGATGACAGAGCATCACTTGCCCCAGAGTCCCTATCTATGCCTTGTGGCTAATAGCCACTGATGGACCTCTGCTCCATATGCTTATCTAATTCCCTTTTGAAGCCGTCCATGCTTGTAGCCGCCACCACTTCCTGTGGCAGTGAATTCCATGTGTTAATCACTCTTTGGGTGAAGAAGTACTTCCTTTTATCCGTTCTAACCCGACCGCTCAGCAATTCCCTGGATTGCCCACGAGTTCTTGTATTGTGAGAAAGGGAGAAAAGTACCTCTTTCTCGACCTGCTCTATCCCATGCATAATCTTATAAACCTCAGTCATGTCACCCCTCAGTCATCGTTTCTCCAAGCTAAAGAGCCCTAAGCGCCTTAACCTTTCCTCATAGGGAAAGGGTTCCGACCCTTTTATCATTCGAGTTGCCCTTTTCTGCACTTTCCCCAAAGCTATAATATCCTTTTTAAGGTGTGGTGATCAGAACTGCACACCAGAATTTGATACTGTTCCCCCGCCGCCACCCCAAATATGCCATCAAAAAAGGTGGGGTTGTCTTAAATGTTCATGTAAGTTACAGTTATGTCCAGTAACTTTACAAAATCTTTTGGGGGTTAAAAAAGTGTATGACCTTCAGTATGTTGTTGATGGCTTTCACAGCCGGAGTTCATTAGTTGATGTAGATTTTCCAGGCTGTATGGCTGTGGTCTTGGCACTGTAGTACCTGATGTTTCGCCAGCACATCTGAGGATGCCAGTCACAGCTGCTGGCGAAACATCAGGTACTACAATGCCAAGACCACGGCCATACAGCCCAGAAAAACTACAACAACTAATGTATAACCTTCCTTGATCATTTTTTTTGCCAACTTCTGTCCAAGAGGTCGAATGACTTTTTCATAGCTCCTCAATTTACCTACCTCAGTTGAAGTCTCCTGTTTTGACATTTTGTCGGGCGTTTTGTGGGGCAAAGATGCTCTGTATTCTAGGTCCTTTGGAGGCACCAGTAGGAGGGCTTCTGGAGTTCTGGGCCCGCTGGTGGACCTCCTGATGGCCCGTGGGTTTTGACCACTGTGTGACACAGAGTGTTGGACTGGATGGGCCATTGACCTGATCCAGCATGGCTTCTCTTACGTTCTTACATTGTCTTAAATCACTATTTGGTGTTTCACATGCTCCTGGTATTGTTTCACAGGGAAAAAGAGGAGAAAAATCTACTGCCAGATAACGCAGCACCTGCTAGAGAACCATCAGATGTGGAAGAAAGTGATTGAGGAAGAAGAGAGGACAGCGGGGGTCGAAAAGCCAACCCTAGAGCAACCAGCGTTGCACCAACCCTCCGAACAAATTGAGTCCATCAAAGAGGAGGAAGAGGAAAAAGGGAAGCCCAAAGGGGAAGAGGAAAGCACAGCTTTGGAAACGAGTCAGTGACAATGGTGGGATTTTTCCGAGCAGTATTGGAAGAAGACATGGACAACACGTGTACCCGTTCCTTCAAGCCAGCACAATATTTTAGACACAACACTGTAGAAATACGGGATGATAATGCACCTCCCATCCCTTTAATTTTGTTTCTCTTTCATCCTTTTTTTTTAAACAAAAAAAACACACCAGTGAAGTACCTTGTTTTAAACTCTTGCGCTCCGAGAACCTTTCACACTGCAACAACACCGACTTTTACAGACTTTCGTATGGGGTGGGGAATTATAAATATATATATTATATTATATATATTATATATATATATATTAGCCTGGGTTTATCAGCTGTGCATTTCTTCATTTAATTTTTTTTAAAACAATGGTGATACAGTAACTGTGATAATGGGGGGAGTGGAGGAGAAGAGGAGGGGTTCGTAAAAGCACACCCACGGGGAAGCTTTTTGTTCTTGCTCTTTGCATTCTATAGCATCGATCCAATATTGATATGATCTGCCGACAGAGGGGTTCGTGCAAGATGGTGCTGCGCGGGCATAGCGGAAGTATAGGGAGGGGGGCTTTGCCAATGCCCGCTGGAGGCTAATTGGCACTAGAGTCTGTTATCTCAGCGCATGTGAATAAGACTTGACCTCAAAGGATCTGAAAATAGCCCCTATACAGGCCCTCGATATAGTTTGTGAAGGGAGACCTAAGCCTTTCTTTACCCTTCAGTTTCGCAACGCTTGTGTGATAGCACTCTGGTTTTTCTTCCATACAGCATAGTAGAGACCAGACCGTGTGGCCCAAAGCGGCATCGGATTCTGCGTGGCACGCGCCAACAATATCCCGCAGTCAATCAACAGCTCTCGCTCGTCACATCTATAATGATTTTTCCCAAAGGAAGGTTGGGTATTCATGGTTAGCCTCCGCAATCCATGTAGCTTTTCCACATGGCAAAAAGTGGGGGAGACAGCACAGTTGGTCAGCGGTGGTTGTAGCCGCCAAAGGCATTTTCAGTCTGCCTGCAGAAATGGCCTGCATTGTGGGAAGAGAGTTGTGTGGTTCCCTCCCACTGAGTCCTTTCATAATAATCATGTGATTTCGTATACCTTGGAAACTCACGGAAGGTCAACTGTTCACGCTTTTACTGTTGAGTAGCAGCGACACAAGACATGTGGTCATCGCTTGTTACGCGGTGTGAAGGTATTCAGTCTTCTATATTAGTGGTCTTCAAACGTTTTTTGCCTCCGGGGAACACTTTTCGTGTCTTCTGTTACCCCGTTGCACCAACCCTCCGAACAAATTGAGTCCATCAAAGAGGAGGAAGAGGAAAAAGGGAAGCCCAAAGGGGAAGAGGAAAGCACAGCTTTGGAAACGAGTCAGTGACAATGGTGGGATTTTTCCGAGCAGTATTGGAAGAAGACATGGACAACACGTGTACCCGTTCCTTCAAGCCAGCACAATATTTTAGACACAACACTGTAGAAATACGGGATGATAATGCACCTCCCATCCCTTTAATTTTGTTTCTCTTTCATCCTTTTTTTTTAAACAAAAAAAACACACCAGTGAAGTACCTTGTTTTAAACTCTTGCGCTCCGAGAACCTTTCACACTGCAACAACACCGACTTTTACAGACTTTCGTATGGGGTGGGGAATTATAAATATATATATTATATTATATATATTATATATATATATATTAGCCTGGGTTTATCAGCTGTGCATTTCTTCATTTAATTTTTTTTAAAACAATGGTGATACAGTAACTGTGATAATGGGGGCAGTTTGCGGCTTACCTGATCCTCTGGCGGCAGCTGTTTCAATGTGGGAGCCACTTGTCAACCACAGACCCCCCCCCAGACAAGGGCCTCGTACACTTTCCTGATATTATATATTATATATAAAAATATTAGCCTGGGTTTATCAGCTGTGCATTTCTTCATTTAATTTTTTTTAAAACAATGGTGATACAGTAACTGTGATAATGGGGGGAGTGGAGGAGAAGAGGAGGGGTTCGTAAAAGCACACCCACGGGGAAGCTTTTTGTTCTTGCTCTTTGCATTCTATAGCATCGATCCAATATTGATATGATCTGCCGACAGAGGGGTTCGTGCAAGATGGTGCTGCGCGGGCATAGCGGAAGTATAGGGAGGGGGGCTTTGCCAATGCCCGCTGGAGGCTAATTGGCACTAGAGTCTGTTATCTCAGCGCATGTGAATAAGACTTGACCTCAAAGGATCTGAAAATAGCCCCTATACAGGCCCTCGATATAGTTTGTGAAGGGAGACCTAAGCCTTTCTTTACCCTTCAGTTTCGCAACGCTTGTGTGATAGCACTCTGGTTTTTCTTCCATACAGCATAGTAGAGACCAGACCGTGTGGCCCAAAGCGGCATCGGATTCTGCGTGGCATGCGCCAACAATATCCCGCAGTCAGTCGACAGCTCTCGCTCGTCACATCTATAATGATTTTTCCCAAAGGCAGGTTGGGTATTCATGGTTAGCCTCCGCAATCCATGTAGCTTTTCCACATGGCAAAAAGTGGGGGAGACAGCACAGTTGGTCAGCGGTGGTTGTAGCCGCCAAAGGCATTTTCAGTCTGCCTGCAGAAATGGCCTGCATTGTGGGAAGAGAGTTGTGTGGCTCCCTCCCACTGAGTCCTTTCATAATAATCATGTGATTTCGTATACCTTGGAAACTCACGGAAGGTCAACTGTTCACGCTTTTACTGTTGAGTAGCAGCGACACAAGACATGTGGTCATCGCTTGTTACGCGGTGTGAAGGTATTCAGTCTTCTATATTAGTGGTCTTCAAACGTTTTTTGCCTCCGGGGAACACTTTTCGTGTCTTCTGTTACCCCAAAATTGCACTGGGTCTTGGGGGGCATATTCCAAGGCGCACCAAAAGTTCATCTGAAACAATAGCCAGGCATCCAGAATCTTCCCATTGCCCTAAAGGAAATGAGGATTAATCCGAAAGCACAACCCCAGGGTTTCCTTGGAGATGCACAATGGGAAGGTAGTGGGCAAGCTGGGGTCCATCGTGGGAGCGTTTGCCCCATGCGACAGACATTCCTGTTGAAGAAACTTCCAACTCCCAGGCATCTCCAGAACATAGTTTGAAAATCACTGATCTGGATCACAGGTTCAGGTTGGTGCCAGAAAGCTTCAGCACAGGAGATGTAAACTTTTAGTGCAGTCGTCCTGCCACTGTTTTTACCCAAAAGGAGTCCTGCTATTCCTTTCGGGTGAAGGTTCTTCCCCTCCCCCCCCCACAGAATTTGGTGTTCATTGGAGAGGTTATGTGAGTAACGTGTCCTAATGCAGTGGCACTCATTCCACAGCTCATGGAGAGTCACAGTCCCAATTACCATCAACCCAAAGAGCCACATTGACTTCTGTCCCTTCCATCCCACCTCAGGGAGCTTTGCGGCTTACCTGTTCCTCTGGCGGCAGCTGTTTCCGTGTGGGAGCCACTTGTCAACCACAGACACACACACACACACCCAGACAAGGGCCTCGTACACTTTCCTGAAACGTGGGACATGTGCCACATGGGGGAACTATTCAGTAGAGCCACAAATAGCTCCTGAGCAAATGAGTGAGTACCACTGTCCTTGTGTAATTTTTCCACATGCGTGTGTACTTGTGAAACCAAAGTCAACTCGTGTGTCCCTGATGTTATGACTGTAGATGGCCCCAAAGTACCGTGTTTCCCCGAAAATAAGACATCCCCCCAAAATAAGATCTACTTACAGTTTTGCCTCTTGGTGAAATATAAGGCATCCCCCGAAAATAAGACCTCCCCGATAATAAGCCCCCCCTGGAGCAGACAGGAAGTGCGAGGTCTCTTTTAATCAGAGAGCCCACGCCTCCGCCAGGATAAAGCTGCCGCCTGCTGCTTGCTCTGCCCTGACAGAGTGTACCGTATTCTTCTTAATAAGACATCCCCTGAAAATAAGACCTAGTGCATCTTTGGGAGCAAAAATTAATATAAGACACTGTCTTATTTTCGGGGAAACACGGTAAACCATATTGACTGAAATGGAACTTACTTCTGAGTAGACCTGCTTAGGTTATCTCCAAAAGTCAGCTTTGGGATTATGTCAGAGAGGGAAATGGCATGAATTTGGGAAGTGAATGCGCATGCTGTCTCCCCCTCTTCCCCCCCCCCATCTTCCTTCTATTTGTTTCCTGGTATTGGTGGTAGAAGGTATTATTTTTAAAAGGAGATTCCAGTCTCAGCAGTAGGATGGGAGGTCTGGAATTGTCCAAGATCACTGAGGACTGTCTCTGTGATGCTTCAACTGAAAAACATAGATACCTCTCAGAGTCACTTAAAGAGAGATCAAAGCATGCAGTTTACCAGCAAGAAGGCTGCAATAAGTTGGATGCTGGCATGTTGCTGAGATACTCCTTGAATCCTCTGCCATTACAGTTTTATTTTGGAATTTGGTTTTGTTGTTTTAAGAAATAAAAGACCAGACCTTTCACGGAGCATAGAATTTCTTAGCCTAATAACTTTATAAAAACTAGTTGTTTATATATTGTTTATCTCCTGACCAATTTTGGTTACCTGCATGTAAATATGAAGACATTGTGGGTGGGGATGTCCTGTAGATAATAATAAGGGGTAGGTGCGGGGTTTTTTTTGTAAAGATAATTTTTTAAACAATTAAGAACACGTTTTTATACAATGTAACCATTTTCCCTTTTGACAACCACGATCTTGCGTTGTTGGTGGAGAGAGTTTGTGAAGTGTCTCAGATCTGCCGAACTGTCAGTATCAGCTGTTGTTGTGTTAGTTAAGGATTTACCAGGATGCCGAATTTCGGCACGTCCCAAGAATGTTCCGAAATTCGGTCTTTGTTTATGGCCCAGTGACTTTGTCGTACTCTGTGTGGAGTGGTGGGGGAATCTGCTTAGATAACTAAACATTTCAGGGGGTGATCTGCAGTAGAAGAGCTAGATTTGAGTCCAGTAGTGCCTTGTAGACCAACGAAATTTTCGGGGAACGAACTTTCACAAGGCAAATCTCACTTTTGCACGTCAAAGCTCCTTTTGTCTCAAAAGGTCATACCCCCCAAATCTTGTTGGTCTCTAAGGTGTTACTGGACTCAAATCTAGCTGTATAACGAAACGTGTGTTCAGAAATTATGCCAAAGCTATCATCCTCATAGGTGTATCATCCCTTGCACCAGTACCGTGGCAGTAAATCTTCTGCAGTGTCTCTCCAACCTAAGCCCACAGAAAGGTTGTAGAAAGGAGCGTCTCTGCATGGGAGTTCCATGTAAGTCTTTCTTTGAGGACCAGTCCTTTTGCATCTCTGTCTTCCTGTTATTACTTTCAGGAGCCCTCTGGCATAGGAAGCAGTTATTATTCATAGTATTAAAAGTATTATAAAAATGTTGATGAAAGGAAGTGGTGAACCATGTGGTAGGGCTGACAGATAAGCTTTTCTCTAGTGCCCCATTCCTTTTATTCAGTCCTTTCTGGACTAGAAGGAAAGAACTTACTGGGATGAACATTTTGCTGCCTCTTCATGCATTTTTCAAAGTGCACACATAAGATTTTTTTATTTTTTTGCTATGGTTGCAAACCATAAAGTATAATCTTTATGATAAAGAATTTTAATTGGGTGAGGCTCCCTGTGAAGTTCATACTTGACGGGACTCCCAGGTTTCTAGCCGAATAGTATGTGAACCGAACCTTAGTTGAAGTACAGATTTGGTATCTGTGATACGCAAGCAGGCATCTAAAATATTGGGCTCCAGCCTTTTATCAGGTATTTATCTTGTTGGCCTAACCCTGCTTTCTCAGTCCTACATGTTCCTGACCATGGACTCCCTGGAACAGCAACTTGTCAGCTACTTGGTGGTATTTCTGGGAGTTACAGAATTCTGTGACTAAATAAGTATGTGCGAAATGCGGGAGGCTCACGCTATTTTTCTTTTTTTTTAATCCTCTTTGTACAACTTTCACATGCCAAGGAAGTTCTGCTTCCTCATAGGGACACATGTTCCTTGATTTGTCCCTGCTCTTGAGTTTGCATGAGTTTCAGTTCTGTCTTGATCATGGGGGGGGGGGGGAGAGAAGACTTCCATGTATACAAGCCAGCTGCATTTTAGTGTATCCAAGCCGCTTACCCATTCTTGGATAAATTCAGAGAGACACTGCCGGGGCGTTCACAACAGCATGCTTTCTTCCCCAATATATAATGCACAGCAATATGCATTTTAAAAAATGGTTTATAAGCGCCACCCTCTGCCACAGCAGGGGAGAGGGAGTTCAGCTTTTCAGCTGTCAAGAGATCACAGTAATTGTTATAATGGGGAGACATTCCAAATCTGCAAAATGGTTACAACAAATTGGCTTCAACGGATACCAAATGGAAACATTTAGGGGAGCCGGCAAGTATTTGAGAGGTTAGATTAACTCTGAGGGGGAAATCAGACGTTTACTTGGTTGGCGTTTGTTGCCATTGGTCTTTAGAAACGGGTTTGTTGGCTTCCGATTCCCTGAGCTGGTTTCTACAGCATGATTGTGGCTCTCATCATATTTCCTGGCGTGGTGCGTGCAATGAGCAAACTTTGTAAATGCAAGGGGTTTCTGATTAATATCTAGCTGGAATGAGGAGCACTGTTCAGCCCAAATGGTAAAGCAGAATGCAATTGGGAGTGAAGGCAAAATGGCCAGAATCCTCTTTGCATCCCCATAATTTATTTCTGGTTTTTGAGATGTTATAGAAGCTCAGAGGTTAAAACATTGAAGGCCAAATGTTCAGCTGAAGCACAGTTCCATGTAACTTCCCCTTATACATTTTATTTTTTTTAAGCAAAAAGCAACTATAGGAGGCTGCAAAATTGTTCACGGGTGTGGTGGAGGAGTGGGGACTTTACCCTTCTCTCTCCAGCCCATTGTCCACTGAAAATGTACCAACCACCCCTAAGCTGGATTTTCACTTCCCATAGGAAAGATACAGATAGCCACATCATTTCCCCAGCTGGACACAAAGGAACTTAAGGGGAGGGACATTTTGGACCAGAAAAAATATTGAAAAGTACCGGGCCCAGAACCGAGCTCTGTGGCACCCCACTGGACACCTCCCTCCAGGCGAAATGCCATTGGCAACTACTCTCTGAGTGTGGTTCTCCAGCCAGTTCCCTATCCACCTAACGTTTCTACAGTCCAGTCCTCAGTCTTTTAGTTTACCCATCAGAACATCATGGGGAACCCTGTCAAAAGCTTTACTGAAATCCAGGTAAACAACAGCAACATTCCCTCAATCTAGTAAGCTTGTCACTCGATCTGGCAGGACCTGTTGGGGACAAATCTGTGCTGACTTCCCCAGATCACCAAGCTGTCCTTTAGATGCTCACAGATCGCTCCCTTTAAAATCAGCTCCAGTATCTTCCCTGGGACAGGTCAGGCTGACTGGCCTCTAGTTTCCTGAGTCATCCCTCCTCCCTTTTTGGAATGTTGAGATAACATCTGCCCTCCTCCAGTCTTGTAGCACATCTCCTGTCCTCCAAGAGGTCTGGAAGATGATGGACAAAGGCTCTGCAAGCTCTCTAACAGTTCTTTGAGCACTCTCGGGGGCATACCATCTGGCCCCGGGGGATTTGTACTCATTCAGTGCAGCCAGGTGCTTCTCAGCTACCTCTCTGTCCATGTCAACCAGCAGCCCAGATGCTGTGACTTGCCTAGTACCATCTCTAGGTCAGCCAACTGTTCTCTTCTTCAGGGGAAAAAAACGGAGGCAAAATAGGCATTGAGCCTTTCTGCTTTCTCTCTGTCAGTGTTTCTCCATTTTCACCCAACAGTGAGCCCATCGCCTCTTTTTATCTTGCATTAGCTCCTCAAATTTGAAGAAGACTTCCTTGTTGTGGCAAGCCTCCCTGGCCAGCTTTAGCTCACTGTGAGCTTTGGCCTCTGTAATGCATCAAAGAATGGCATCCAACTGTGATATGGGAAAGAAGAAGGTGAAGCATGTCCACCAAATGTCCCCATCCCATCTCCTGAGTGTGAGCTGGAAGAATCTGGCTGCACTTCATACACAACAGTGCTCGGAAGACTTGGCCAATCAGATTCCTAGAAACGTGTTTCCCATGTTCTTGCAGACCTGTCTATGCTCCGAGTGGCCCTCTGGGTACCGAACTGTATAGCCACATGGTGCACCCACAGCAAGGCTTTCTGGATCCCGTGAAGAAGGCCTTTTTTACTGGTTTGCCTAGTAGAGGTGAACCATTCATTCAGATCAGATTTGGGGAGGGGCCATGGCTCAGTGGAAGAGCATCCGCTTTGTATGCAGAAGGTCCCAGGTTCAATCCCCGGCATCTCCAGTTAGAAGAACCAGGTGATGGAGAGCTGCTGCCGGTCTGAGCTGAACCTGATGGACCAATGGTCCAGTTCGGTGTAGGGCAGCTTTATATGTTCATCTAGTTTTTTATGCTTTTCCCTCAAACCAAGCAACACTGACATGGCACATTATATTTGTTGAGCCATGCTCAATGTTGAAAGAGAGAGCAGAATCGTAGAATCTCAAAGTTGGAAGGGGCCATCCAGGCCATCTAGTCCAACCTCCTGCTCAATGCAGGATCAGCCTAGAGCATCCCTGACAAGGGTTTGTCCAGCCGCTGCTTCAAGACCGCCAGGGAGGGGGAGCAGTGAGTAGCTGCAGATGACTTATGCTGATGGTAGATTTTGATTCATGTAGTGGGCAAATTTACTTTTTTATAGATCGAGGCCTTTTCAAAATTAGTTTCTCAGTAATCGAGAAAGAACACTTATTTTGTGGAAGGGTAATATTGATAACGGTGGTCATGGTTCCCCTATACATTTTTTTTACAAGGAAGAGAGAGATGCCCATGTCGGTATGATATGCCCGGATCTTAAAATTGAAAATGGTGATTTTCTGTTGTACCATCTCCAAATGCGCACATTACAAACCTATACCAGATCCAAACCAGTTTTAACAGTCACAGCTTCAACAAAGATACCTCGGGAAATGTAATCTGTGAATAAGATGAGGATGTCTTATCAGAGATACCTAGCCTCCCAGGTATTCCTAGGTAGGCAGTTCCTAAAAGGACTCAGGGGAATCCATTATAGTTGAACTTCTACATAATTACGTTTCTAGTTCAGATCTTCTCTGTTAGTGTTTGTTCACAGTGTCATCTGCACTCAGGGATCTTATATGCACATTCCCCCATTTGGAATGACCCGGTATCCTTACCAATTCTCAGAAGTCTTCTTTGCTTTGTTGTTTGACACCAAAATGCTGAACAAGGAGAGAAGGAAAAGTACCTAAGTAGTTGCGCGCTTATTTTTAGCTAAGTCTGCAGGGAGCAAATACAGTGACTTGTTGACTTCTACATTTACCAGGATTAGCACCATCCTTGTATGTTATAGGAACAGGTTCTTTCCATTCCATTGCGCCACACACATAATATCTCCCGCTCATCAAGTGCTCTGTGCAAAGGCCCCAGTGCAAAAATTCCTTTATCTTCTTCCTTGCTCTTGGCTTTTCATGTTAACCAACCGAAAAGAAGGGTTTCATTAAGTGCACCCTTTTTCTCTTCTTTCCCCCACAACCAAGATGATTGGTCTAGACTGAGTTCTATCCATTGCAAGGGTTAAGGGCATGCCAGTTCGAGTTCTTGCGAACCTGATGAGGTCAAGCTTAAGGAACAAAAAAGGAGTTCCTCTTGGATTCCAACTTCCATAGCTGTTTTTGTTCTCAGCAGATTTCTTCCGTCTGCTGTACAAAATCCCATACTGCCTGTATTTTTTAAAAAATAGCAAACATTGGTTTCTGATGAGTCACGGCAGGAAGACAAGAGAGGGGTTATGAGATAATGGCTCAGAGCATCACAAAGCCATGGTTTATTTGAACCGGAAACCACGTTTCAGGTGGCAGGTGGCTGCTCATATCATGGGTTCCCTTTGGCCACTGCTGATTTCATTGCCTTCACTATCCTTGTGCAGATGACCTGTCTGTACATTGACTAACCACATGGTGAAAGAAGGGGGGGTACAAGCACCCGGGCCCCACCCCGTGCTTCGGCACAACTGCCATGTCACCTGTGGAGAAAGTGTATACATGTGCATTCCCTTCCCATGATCCAACAACGCTGCTTTCCTAACATTGCTGATTCCAAGGAAAGTATGTAGCGTAAACACACAGACAGTTCCCCTGTGTGTTCACCGTATGCAGACTACTTGGTGATTACACAGGGGGGGGCAGTGTACTCGTGTCCACCCACCTTCCCAGCATGGTCAGTCAGTGCAAGGGTGGATCATCTGTGCAGGTCTTATGTTGTAGCGGGGGAAAGCAGTGTTGGGGAACAAGCCAGGATTAAGCCAGAATGGCTGTGTTCGGCCATAGTGCAAAATCATAGTCCGGACTAACGAAATGTAGTTCAGACGAATGAAATCGTAGTTGAGACTAAGGAAATCGTAGTTCAGTCTAAAAAAAACAAAAACATCAGACCGTGGCTTGACAGATCCTGACTTGTTGCAGTTGGAAGAGGGGCCTGCATGTATCCATTCCCATTAACCCTCGTTTAATTAAGCCTTGGTTTCCCGTGACGTCTGAACTGAGTCACAGCCTAGCCCAGCACAACTGCGTCGCTGTAGTCCCAAAATGTTTTGGCCTATCGGTGTGTTCGATTGCCCAGAAACCTCCTCTTAAAGTATCCGTTTCAGCATAAGAACCTAATCCCTTGGGAAGTAATTTTTTTTTAGGCGCACTTGCAGGATTTTGGGGAGGTTGGCTGCAAGGAATGTAAGTGGCTTTATCAACAGTCAACTAAGTGTGACCTTCGTTGTTGCCATTGCAGTAGAAGAGCTTAGAACTTAACAGTGATGCTAGGAACTGGACCTCGGGAGTCTTTCAGGATTTGGCTGGGAATTGGCCCGGTTGCTTGAAAACATGGGCCATCCCTCAGGTGGCAGTGTGGTCCTGATGTAATTACCCTTGAAACTGATGAGATCTTAAACTCGGGTGGCGAAGCCAACAACTTCGGTTGCTTGAAAACTTGGGCCATCCCCCGGGTGGCAGTGTGGTCCTGATGTAATTACCCTTGAAACGGATGAGATCTTAAACTCGGGTGGCGAAGCCAACAACTTTTGGTTGCTTGAAAACTTGGGCCATCCCCCGGGTGGCAGTGTGGTCCTGATGTAATTACCCTTGAAACTGATGAGATCTTAAACTCGGGTGGCGAAGCCAACAACTTGAAAAAGAATAAGTCAGAATGTCACTCTGGTCAGGGCAGAGAACGTGTGCTGAGACTCCTGCTACCATTAATACTGTACGCCGGCATTCACCCTTGAATGAAATTCCAAATCAACGGTGGATGCCGAGCATTCGCTAAAGAGAGTCGAGCTGTGATGGATGGAAGTCATCTGATCATCCAGCCCACTGAAGACATAGGAATTTTAATACAGAGGAACTTGAAAGCAAAGTTGAATAGTCGTTCTGTGAGCTTATAGGCAAAGCACATAAAACAAGAATGTAGAAATCTTGGACTCTACCACTTTTAATGTCCCTCTATTTGTTTTTGTTTTTTTTAATTACTGTAAACTAGCACCGGGGGAGGGCACTAACAATGCAGTCCTAAACAGATTTACACACAGTGTAACAATGCAGTCCTAAACAGATTTACACTCGGTATCAGAACGGGTTAACTCTGTTTAGGATTGTACTGTAAATCTCTCTCAGATGTTCCAGTTTGCCACGTGCCCAGAGAGCATTTTGAAATCTCCTACCACAAAATCTGAAGTGGCATGATCCAGAATAATGTATTGTTCAGCAAACTGCAGAACCGGGCCAACCACAGACATGGCATGGGCTTCTAGATATTCAGGGGGTCTCCTAAGGTTTGTGAAAATATGATTTTGGACATTGAGCAGAAGAAAGGAAACTAATTTCCCTCCAAAGGAAATTGTTAATTTGTGAAATCCAGTCCAGCAGGATGCAGTGATGCTCACTAGTTTATGTGGCTTTTTCATGAAAGCTAGTGAAATTCATGGATGATACGTCAGTTGATGGCCATTCGCTGTAAGTGTTGTTGAGCTTCTCTGCCCAGAAGCAATTTATCCCTAAATATCAGATGCAAGGGGTGAATGAAAGGTGAAGGGATCTGCCTTCGTGCCCTCGTGGTTCCCAGGGGTACTTGGCTATTCAGAGAAATACAGTTCCAGACGAAACGGGACTCAGGTCTGACCCAGCGGGGTTCTTCTCATGTTCTTAAATCTGTCTGAACTGAAGAGTTAATTCCACATGGCTGAGAAGTCTGCCCAGCATGGGACTATATGTCATGCGTCAAATGTTGACATTAGAATGGATCGGTATGGGAGATCAATCCATGTCAGTATGAAAATGCAAGTTGCGCCTCGTTCTTCTGTTGACAGGCAGAGCAGAAGCCGAATTTGTTGAATTTTGGCAGGTTATGGGAGATATGGTGCTTGGGGGGGGCAACAGTGGGAGGGCTTTTAGTGTTCTGCCCCACTGCTGGACCTCCTGATGGCACCTGGTATTTTTGGCCACTGTGTGACACAGAGTGTTGGACTGGATGGGCCACTGGCCTGATCCAACATTGGCATCTCTTATGTTCTTATATGGGGGGCAAAGAGTGGCCAGAGAAGTACCGCAGACTAGTACTGCTTGATCTTACGTCCTTTTCAGTACTATTTGGAAGCCCTCAGACCTGCTTACTTTACAACCATAAATTGCAAACCAGAATAAATTCTATTTTTTTTCTCCATGTCCAAACCTGATTATAGACATCAGGGAAGCTTGTGGGTCTTTGAAAACATTTGTTTCCATTTTCTGGTTTGTTCTACCTGTCATTGACGTTGAGCCTATGAAAACTGTTTGCTAACACTGTTAAGGATCAGGGCACCGCCAACTTCAAAAAAACCAATCATTCTCCAGTCCAGAGTTCCATGTCTGTACTGTTAAGGATCAGGGCACCGCCAACTTAAAAAAAACAAAAACTCCAGTCCAGAGTTCCATGTCTCTGCAAGAATATCCCAGCCTACTTTGATGACGTTAGCTAACCGTTAACACGGTTGTATGGATTGGCCCCCTCTGCTGGGTAAATGGGCAGGGCTTGGGAGCACCCTATACATACTGTAGTTGTACTGTACATGGGCATTTTGTTGGATCAGGCCATCCAAGTGTAAGTGGCTGAAGAACTGTGACCTCTGAACTGAAATGCAAATCTCTACCTTGGGCCTCAGCTGAGTCTCCAGTAATCAGTCTCCAAAGGATCCAATGCCTATTTCTGCTCAGCTCTGACCATCAACTAGTATTGGAGGGCCGTATTGAAGAGCTGGGAGTGTTGTATGGAGGAGTAGAGTTCCAGATTGGCAACTGGGAAGCCCAGACACTACTCAGGGGGCCAGAGTTGGCCCAAGGGCCGCCCGTTGTCGATGCCTACTGTCTTACCATTTGGTCACAGGCAATGCTATTGATATGCATGAATTCCACCACCACCCCCTTGCTACATTCACATGTTTGTGTGTAATATCCACACCAGATGATACTCGACAGTTTTGTGTTCAAGACATAATCGCATGACCTGCACACCATCACATTTGAAATACGTTAGGCCCCTATGTCCTACCAGGATCAACGGATCTGCCAAGGTTATAAAATGATTCCCCAGGCAACCCTTCGTAAGATAACTTTGTACTTGATGATCACAAGACTTGAAGCCAGTTCTGGCATCCCAGTATAAGTCTGAAGTCTACACCTTAACC
This sequence comes from Gekko japonicus, assembly GCF_001447785.1. NCBI lineage: Eukaryota > Metazoa > Chordata > Lepidosauria > Squamata > Gekkonidae > Gekko > Gekko japonicus. The sequence goes on from NW_015167637.1 coordinate 94,592, forward strand.
AATTGATGCTTTTAAAGGGATTTCAGCCGTATTTCCGGTTTGATTCCTTACTCATGAGGTTCGGCACACCACTCTGATAGCTGTGCCTATCGATGGCGCCTGAGCTCTTTTCTAATCCAAATTTTCGATGAATCACCGCTGTCCTTTTCCGAAGGATTCCCTTCTAAATGTTTCCCTTGACATTTTTTTAATAAGCTTCTCTTTGCAGACTTTATAAATGTGTTATCTTGAGGATTTCCTCTAAAGCAATATTTTAAGTTTTAAAGGGGCGTGATCCAGACAGAGTTGAAGCATTTCTAAGTCCCAGTGATTTTCAGTAGTGATATCAGGCAGGCATTTAAGGACATGGTGTCTTCAGGGCATGGCTTCCACCTCCCCAAGGCAAAACAGGACCCCGAGGGTGCAATTGCCGGTGAAGAAATAATGCATGAGAGGAAAGTCTTTCTCACCCCCCTTGCCTACCGCTTTCCCCCTCCAACTCTCTCCCATATGTGCTGGAACTCCCCCAAGATGGGTGCAAAATGCCCAATATGGATTTTAGACCTTGGGAAGGTGAAAGGAAGGAGGAACGCATTGGCCTGGTTTTGAAGACCAGCGAAGCTTCACACCCGAACGTCCCCCGCGAAACCGAGTGGGATTTGCAAATGCTTTACTGTGCCTAACTTGCGCCCCAAGAAAACTGCCAACCAAAGTAGCAACAAGGAAAAAGTGCCAGCCCAGTCAGTATTTGTACATGCTCATTTCTAACACGGTGTTCTTTTCACTAAGTACTACATGCATTAATTTATATTTATATATTGTCCATATTGTTGTAACCATTCTTTTTTAAAAAACACACACATATACACGTTCTTCAAAAACAGGGCCTTGTCCATTCAGGTGGTGATCTTTCCTGGACCGACCGAAGTTTCATTTTTCCTTTCACGGATAACCTTGCACTTACGACATGTAGCAATACTTAATATATTCCCTTCACGAGTATTTTGTTAAGTGATTTTAGTTAATGGCTGATAAATGTTTTTGTACAAAATAGATTCTGTACAGGGAATTAAAGAAAAAAAAAGAGAAATCTTTTAGATAAACATTATTTATTTTTACTGTTTTGTAAGTTAGACACTATAATGAAGCTCCTTTTTTGCCAGAATTACTGGAAGTGCCTCTTGGTATAATGTATAATAGTAAATATGTATTCAGAACTATTAGAGAACTTGTCACAAAAATGAACAATGTGGATGTTGCAATGTGAAGAAAAAACATAAATATAATTCTGTGGTATGATTCTGGTGGTGGTTCGTTTTTTGATTCTTCAGGCTGGTTCGGATGCTCCGGGGGGGATTAAAATCCACGCATGCAACAAGTATTCACAACCTAATAATTAACATTTGTCTACTGCTTCAAATATGTTCAAAGTGCTTCGTTTAGATTAGTGATCCCCAATGTGGCGCCAGCCGATGGGTTTCTTGCACCCCCATTTGTTTCTTTGATAAAACATTTCCCCAAACCAGAGAGCCAGGTCAAGTCAAGTCAGCCTTTATTGGCATAAATTATCAGTACCATTTATGCATTTAAAACCAGTTAAAACTCATATATACAATTCTAAAAGAACCTTTGGCGCAGCTTTAAAGCCAAGCAGAGAAACGTAGCCACCTTCTCTGTGATGTCCGGACTGAAATCTCTTAAAAGTCTATTCACCTTAAGTGCATCAGAGCAAGCACCCATGCTGGTTAAAAGAGAGTATAAGTAAGTGATCCTTAGGTCCATATACAGATTGCAGTGCAGGAGAACATGAGTGATAGAGTCCACACATTTCGATCTGCAAGGGCAGTATCTGGCCAGATGAGAAACCTTGTTAAATCTGCCAAATAAAATGGCGGACGGCATAGCATTACATCTGGCCAGGGTGAACGCTCTACGTTGTTCAGGGACCTGCAGAGAGGATAGATACGAGGCCATCAGCCCTGTTGTAAGGGGAATCTCAAAGTTCAAGGGGGAGCAGGTTTTATTGCCTAAACTATATAAAGTTTGGCGCTCCAAGTCTAACAACCTGTTTTTAATCTGTTGGAATGCAACGGCAAAAGGCAACATGGACAGAGAGCCAGTTGTGGCGTTCTACCACCTTAAGGCAACATGGACAGAGAGCCAGTTGTGTTCTACCACCATGGTGCAGTTGGTACTTGTGAAGAACCCCAGAAGCATCACCTTTGTGCCTGTAGGGAACAACTATTTGGAAACAATGGCCGTCATTACCAGGGGGTCATTTGGCTTGTAACAGCCCAACATTTGATAATTGGCTCCTACAGCCCTTGGCAGCCATTTTGTGATTGCTGTCCATGGTAACCGTTTGGTGGTGATGCCCACTCCCAATTCTCAAAATCCCCCCTGGGCCCAACAACATTTATTTTATTTAATTTATTACATTGAGGGCAGCCCTCTATGGTCTGCTGATGACAACCATTTGTGTGTGCTGGGGATGGTAGTTTTTCCAACCCAAAGTTTGAAAGTCGTCTAAAGGTTCTACTAATCTATGTGAAGATAATTTTTCCATTATAAAGATGAGACGTATTCTGGCCATTTAGAGGGTGCTTGCCAGATGAGCCCGTGTGGTCAGATGCATGAACTGGACTGAGAAGCTGATAGGTCCACTATCAAGCTGGCAAGGGGAGCGCTGCTGAATATGATACAAAATACACTCTTATTCACTGAATCAGAAGACATACCTGCCCTGTGATACTCCAACAAACAGGAGCTGCCTTTTTACCCTTCATTGATTGCTTCACAACTGGTCCTTGGAGCACAAAGCATCTTGAACATGATCTCGTGAGAAGAGACGGACCACCCTAGTTAGGGAGGCCTCTTTGGATACTATTAAGGACCACCCGTGAATAAGCTTCTCTCGCTAGCATGGAAAACCATGTTGTGACCCTATTTACCTTTTCTTCAAGAAAGGAAGATGGTGGAGGCCACACGATCCAGGGTGCTTGTTCCGGTTCATCGGAGGGGAGCAAAGAGATTTAACTGGGCTCTTTGCCATACCCGGGATTAAATTTCAAAGGAGCAATCTAATTTTTCCAGGGGATTTTGTTGTTGCTTCTTTTAAGATTCGTAATGATCACTGATGGAAGATGTTCTTTGGAATAATCTCGTGTGGTCTGAAACTTGGGCAGGAGTAAATGAGATGACTTCTGCACTCGGTACAATATTGGTCATTAAAAAGGATCCATTGCTTTCTAGCTCTTAACAGCTCAATCTAAACAGCAAGGGGCGTATGAGATAGAGTTACAAAATGTGATTTCCAGGTTCAAGATCCATGGGGCAACCTTTTACAAAACAGCAATTATCTTAATGCAGGTCTTAAAAGTCGTGGTTTAAGGTTTTCTCGTTTTCAGAATCCAGGGTGATATTAAAGTTCCTTTTAAGTTATTTAAAAAATTGCAATGAATCAAATGCATTAAGAAAAAAATGTCTAGCCTTGTTTTTTTTTTTCACCAAACAATGCAATTTTGAGGGACTGGCGAAGGCTACGACTTTGTGAATATGTAATTTAAGTTACTACCAATGTGTAAAAAAAAGTGCTCGGTAATTTGGTAAATTTACTTACCAATTATGCAACATTTTAAAGAACTCACAAGATTTGCATATGTTATTTTGGTAATTTGTATAGTAGCCCTGTAATTGGTGTTATTATCCCCATGTTGTATAGGAGATAGGGACTGAGAATTGCTTGTATGAGGCCTCAAATGTAGTATAGAGATTAGAGTATTAGACTAGGATTGGAAGTTCGAGCCCCATTCGGCCATGAAGCTTCATGAGTGTCCTTGACTCAGTCTTCTCTTTCACAGTTTTTATAAGGATAAAATGGAGGAAGAGAAAACGACACATGCCACTCTAAGGATTGTTGTTGTTCAGTCGCACAGTCGAGTCCGACTCTTCGCGACCCCATGGACCAGATCACGCCAGGCCTTGCTGTCTCCCGCCATCCTCTGAAGTTGGCTCAATTTCATGTTCGTTGCATTGTTGACACTGTCTAACCATCTCATCCTTTGCCGTCCCCGTCTTCTTTGACCTTCAATCTTTCCCAGCACCAGGGTCTTCTCCAGTGAGTGCTCCCTTCTCATTGGGTGGCCAAAGTATTTGAGCTTCAGTTTCATTATCTGGCCTTCCAGGGAACAGTCAGGGTTGATTTCTTTTAGGATTGACTGATTTGATCTTCTTGCAGTCCAAGGGACTCTCAAGAGTCTTCTCCAGCACCATAGTTCAAAAGAATCTATTCTTCGGCGCTCGGCCTTCCTTATAGTCCAACTCTCGCAGCCATACATGACTACTGGGAATACTCTAAGGATAGGGCTGGGTAAAATGGGTAAATAACTTAAATGTTTAGCTTTGGTCACACTACAGTGCTACTCCAGTTTCTGAAAGTGTTGTCAAGTTGCAAGCAAGTTACAGCAACCTTGTAGGGTTTTTGAGGCAAGAGACAAGCAGAGGTGCTTTGCCATTGCCTGCCTCTGCACCCCAGCCCTGGTATTCCTTGGAGGACTCCCATCCAAACCATAGCCAGGGCTGACCCTGCTTAGCTTCTGAGATCTAACAAGATAGCCTCGCCTGGCCTAGCCAAGGCTATCCCGGTCAGGACGCATTCCAGTTCCTAGCCCAGTACAATCTCCATACAACCTTTTCATAACACAATCATGTTGCCACAGTCGCTTAATAAGCCCGAATAAGCCAAAAGTGTCCCATTGTTTTATGTCTATCTTATGCTGTAAAAAAAACCCCCACACATTTATTTCTGGCGTTCTTTGGATGAAATCAATAAGCGCTTTTTGGTGGTATTCCCCTGCGGTCCCCCATTCTTGTTCCATTCAGTAAGCTTTGCAAGAGTTAAGTTAATCTTCCCAAGGAAAGCTGTTGCGGTTTATGTAGCCCTGTCACGATAGGCTATAACAAAAAGCCCCTTTATAGAACCGGAGGGCTCGTGAACTGGCCGCGATTTAATTCCTGTTGTGTTGAGCAATGTTACCCCAAGCCCCTATCGCTGCCAGAAATGATAACCCCCCAAGAGCTCCCTCTTGTATCAGGCCCTTGAATCATGGTCAGAGCTACGGGCAATCAAGGGCATCTCTTGACGAGACAGCCAGGTTCCGTTGGGAAGGTTATCGGATAAACTTGTCAAGGACTCGTTCCGTGGCCCAAATCAACGGCCTGTGTTTACAAGGTAAAACCTCAGTAATCCTTGACATGGATAGCCCAGAGTACCCCTGTTTTGTCAAATCTTGGAAGCTAAGCCTGGTTAGTACTTGGATGGTTAGTACTTGGATGGGAGACCACCATGGAAGTGCAGGGCTGCTATGCGGACACAAATTGACCTCCATTTTGGTTCTTTTGCATAACTGTCCAATTTAGTTAGCGGGAGGAGTCTGAAGCTATGTAGGGCAATCAAGCCTGCCCCCAGTCGATGGATGTTCTGATTACCTTCTTCTCCCCTGGATGTAAAGATTCCGTCAGTGTCGCTGATGGTTGTGCTGTTGCAGTCACACCATTGCCTTGACCTGGGTGTCCCAGGCTAGGCTGATCTCATTGGATCTCAGAAGTCCAGCAAGGTCAGACCTGGTCAGTACTTCGATGGGAGACCACCAAAGCACTCCAGGGTCACAGTGCAGAGGCAGACGATAGCAAACCACTTCTGTTTGCCTTTTGCCTTGAAAGCCTTATGGGGTCTTCATAGTCACCTCTGACTTAACGGCCCTTTCTACCACCAGTGAGATATGTGTCTCTGATATGCTAGTATACTATAGACAATGCCCTGACCTGGGTGGTCCAAGCTAGCCTGATCTCAGCAGATCTCAGAAGCCGAGCAACGACTTCTGTTTGCCTTTTGCCTTGAAAGCCCTATGGAGTCTTCATAGTCACCTGTGGCTTAACGGCACTTTCTACCACCAGTGAGATACAAGCCGCATGTCTCTCTGATATGCTAGTATACTATAGACAGTGCCCTGACCTGGATGGGCCTCTTTTATCTGCACAACAACCCTGTGAGGTTGGTTAGGCTGAAATATGTGCCTGGTCCAAAATCACGCAGCCAGCTTCCACCGCAAGATGGGGATCTGAACCTGGGTCTTGCAGACCCTACTTTGAAGCTCTAACTGCTGCACCTCACTGGCTTTCATAGGGTGGCTGCTGATGAACGGTAGCAAGCAGCCGAGGCTAGGTGAGTCATGCAAATCAGGGGGGACCTGGCAACCCTAGACTACTGCCAGGTCTAGAGTTGCCAATCTCCAAATGGGACCTGGAGACCCCCCAGAATTACAACTGGACTCTAGACAGCAGAGGTCTGTCTCCCTGCAGAAAATGGCTGCTTTGCTCTGTGGCATTATACCCAGCTGAGGCCTCTCCCTTCCCAAACCCAGCCCTCCTTAGAGTCCACCACAACATCTCTAGAAATCCTCCAGCCTGGCACTGGCAACCCTTGTGAGGCCTGGCCCCAAGGCTCCCTTCCTCCCTCCCTCCCTGAAAGGCCAACATAGGCCTGATCTCATCAGATCTCAGAAGCTGAGCAACGTTGGCCCTGGCATGTACTTGGATGGGAGACCACCAAGGAATACCAAGGTCGTGATGTGGAGTCAGGCACCGGCAAACCACCTCTGTTCGTCTCTTGCCTTGAAACCCCAACAGGGTCACCGTATACTGGCTGCAACTTGACAGTACCTTCCACCACAACTCAGCATAGTGGTAATCACCCCTCTTCCTCGTGCATGATCACTCATTTCACCTCTGAAGGTGCCTGCAACAAGGCCACCGTTGAATATGCTTCCAGCTAGGTGCAGAAGAGAAGGAGAAGTGCTTTGAAGAAGAAGAGATTGGAATTATACCCCACCCTTCACTACCCAAAGGAGTCTCAGAGCGGCTTACAATCTCCTTTGCCTTCCCCTCCCCACAACAGACACCCTGCAGGGTTCCCTCTAAGCTGAGTGAGTGTGAGCTAGCTCACAGTTTTTTAGCCTCCAGCTCACACATTTTTGCCTGAGCTCAGGAAGGGGTGGCTCCAGAGCAAACTAATTTAGGCAGCTGCCAAATGGCTCGCTCACAACTTGAATGCCGGTCGCTCACAAAGTAGAATTTTTGCTCACAGGATTCCACAGCTTAGAGGGAGCATTGCCTGTGAGGGAGGTGGGGCTGAGAGAGCTCTTGAGAGAACTGCTCTTGAGAGAACAGCTTTGGAAGAACTTGTCAGCCACTCTGTGGCTTCAGCATGGCGGAACAACCTTGTCTGCAGCAGTCAATGTGAGAGCGTCTGCCCAGTGCTGTACCACTGGCTCGCCAGTCCACCCATATGGGCGTTCCTTTGGACCCCCCTCCCAAGCTCATGGGGCCTTTCAGTGAGGATACACCAACTCGGAGCTTACCAGCCGCTGTCGTTTATACAGTTTATATCTCCGGTACCCAGCATTACATTTTATGGCACACATGGCCCGGCCGACAAAGTGACATTTATGTCAGATCTGGCCCTCGTAACAAATGAGTTCGACACCACTGCCCTAAACGATCTATGGCACCATTTCCACCACTGCAGTTTTCTTCGATTACTGAGGTCATTCAAGATTGTCTTGGAGGGTCTGGCATTTGAGATGGCGGAAGCCTGGGCCCTCCGATGCTTCGCCATTAACCCTATAGAGTTGATTGCCCAGTGGGACTGCTCTCTGGTCTGCCAATCGCACCAGCTAAGCCGTTCACTAAGTAATCGACCTGGCTGCCCCTCTGATGTTGAAACACGGGGTGGTCTGCCTCCCAGCAAATACAAAGGAAAGAGGAACGGAAAGCGACTAATTGAAACCAAAGCCACCCACATTTTAGTGCAATTTCCCCCCAGGGTTTTGTGAAGGGTTGCTGCACATGCCGGGATGGAATTACAAAGTCCTTAATTGAACCACAGAAGAGCATTTTCCTTTTTTTCAATTTGACTTTTTAAAAAGTCCTTTCTTCATTTCACAATCCCCCCTCCCCCCTGTTTTCAGGTACACCAGACTGGCGAGGAGGGAGGGCGGTGTGGTGGGTCGTGAAGGATTCCTATCACAAAATACAGGTCACTGATGAATGTTCATGATCAATATAATGCAATAGATAAATAATCATAAGTATTAAGACTATGAGGAAAGGTTAAGGCGCTTAGGGCTCTTTAGCTTGGAGAAACGACGACTGAGGGGTGACATGATTGAGGTTTATAAGATTATGCATGGGAAAGAGCAGGTAGAGAAAGAGGTATTTTTCTCCCTTTCTCACAATACAAGAACTCGTGGGCACTCCATGAAATTGCTGAGCGGTCGGGTTAGAACGGATAAAAGGAAGTACTTCTTCACCCAAAGAGTGATTAACACTTGAAATTCACTGCCACAGGAAGTGGTGGCGGCTACAAGCATGGACGGCTTCAAAAGGGAATTAGATAAGCATATGGAGCAGAGGTCCATCAGTGGCTACTAGCCACAAGGTATAGATAGGGACTCTGGGGCAAGTGATACTCTGTATTCTTGGTGCTTGGGGGGGGGGTCAACAGTGGGAGGGCTTCTAATGTCCTGGCCCCACTGGTGGACCTCCTGATGGCACTGGTATTTCTGGCCACATACCCAAAGGTGTCTCAGAGTGGCTTACAAACTCCTTTCCCTTCCCCTCCCCACAACAGACACCCTGTGAGGTAGGTGGGGCTGAGAGAGCTCTGACAGAAACTGCTCTTTTTCAAGAACAGCTCTTATCAGAACTATGGCTTGCCCAAGGTCATCCAGCCAGGTGCAAGTGGAGGAGTGGGGAATCAAACCCGGTTCTCTCAGATTAGAGTCTGCGCACTTAACCACTACACCAAACTGGCGAAAGGGAGAAAAGTACTTCTTTCTCTACCTGCTCTATCCCATGCATAATCTTATAAACCTCGATCATGTAACCCTCAGTCGTTGTTTCTCCAAGCTCAGCAGCTCCAAGCACTTCAACCTTTCACCTTCCTCAGGCTGCACCCCTAAAATCTCCAGGTATTTCCCAACCCAAACCAGGCAACCCGACATTGCGCAGATAAGAGTATCTTTAATTCTCAGCGGCTGACATCACAGGGCTCCCAGGGTTCAGGGTTCACCATACCTCAAATTCCCCCCCCCAGTGTACCCGTTTCCTTCCTTACAATTAGGGTTGCCAACAGGCCTGGAGAAAAATGTCCTTTCCCTTTAATACAGGATTACCGTGGGGAGTTAGACAGGCTAAGAAGAAGAAGAGATTGGATTTATACCCCGCCCTTCACTCAGAGACTCAGAGCGGCTTACAATTGCCTTTCCCTTCCCCTCCCAACAACAGACACCCTGTGAGGTAGGTGGGGCTGAGAGAACTCTGACAGAAACTGCTCTTTCAAGGACAGCTCTGACAGAACTATGGCTTGCCCAAGGTCATCCAGCAGCTGCAAGTGAAGGAGTGGGGAATCAAACCTGGTTCTCCCAGATTAGAGTCCGCACTCTTAACCCACTACACCAAACCGGCTCCTTTTCAAGGCATGGAGGAAAATAACATTACCTGCTAAATAACATGCTAATAAGTTGCATTAAAGGGACAGGATGTTTTTTCTCCAGGCAGTTGGAGGCCCTACAAACAAATGTTTATTTGTTTGTTTTGCTATTAAATTGCACCTGACTTATGGCGACCCTGTCGGGTTTTCAAGGCAAGAGATGTTCAGAGGTGGTTTGCCATTGCCTGCCTCTGCGTAGCAACCCTGGACTTCCTTGGTGGTCTCCCATTCAAGGCCTAACCAGGACCAACCCTGCTTAGCTTCCGAGATCTGATGAGATCAGGCTAGCCTGGGCTATCCAGGTCAGGGCACATACATGTATATTCACTCATGTGGAGAAAAGCAAAACACTCTTCTTAAAGCCCTGTTGGAATAACTGCAGCCCGGACGTGGAGAGCCCAGGTTAGTGTGGTCTTGTCAGATCTTGGAGGCTAAGCAGGGTTGATCCTGGTTAGTATTTGGATGGGAGACCTCCAAGGAATACCAGGGTCGTGGTGCAGAGGCAGGCAATGGCAAACCACCTCTGAAACATCTCTTGCATTAAAAACAAGTCTAGCTCGCCACCTAGTGGTGGATAACGCTAAAGAGCTAGAATATCTGGCCGCCAGACAATCTTAGCATCTCCTGGCTATACCACGCACACTGCCATACAATAATTATTATTAGAGCAATCAGGATTTGAACCCAGCTCTCCACTACACCACTTTGCCTCCTGTGCCCTAGGGCAGGGCTGTCAAACATGTGGCCCGGGGCCGCATCAGGCTCCTGGAGGGCTTCCTTCCTCTTGTAAACATTCTACCCATCATAGTGATGGATGTTTTCTAATATAACATAAACGTCTGTTCTGTTCCGCTCTGTTCTCAAGGGGGACATCTGTAGTGTTGGCTCTTTTCAGAGCTGTCGCACATCTGTAATGCTTGATGTCTCTCCTGGCTCCCGGTTATCCATTTTCCTCCTCCCCTTTTGCTTCCTCTACCTTCATTGTCTGCTGCCTGACACTCTGACCTGTGTTGGGTAGACATTAGAATGTTGGACTAGGGTTGGGGAGATGTGAGTCCACATCCGCCCAGCCATGACACTCCATGGGCCAGTCATTCTCTTGTAGTTTGTTTAATTGATTAATTTAAAACATTTATTCGTCACCGTTCTCTCTTTGGTGAGCCAGTTTGGTGTAGTGGTTAAGTGCGCGGACTCTAATCTGGGAGAACCGGGTTTGATTCCCCACTCCTCCATATGCAGCTGCTGGATGACCTTGGGCAAGCCGTAGTTCTGATAAGAGCTGTTCTTGAAAAAGAGCAGTTTCTGTCAGAGCTCTCTCAGCCCCACCTACTTCACAAGGTGTCTGTTGTGGGGAGGGGAAGGGAAAGGAGTTTGAAAGCCACTCTGAGACTCCTTTGGGTAGTGAAGGGCGAGGTATAAATCCAATCTCCTCCTCCTCCTTCTTCTTGCTGAACTCAAGGCCATTTATTATTTATTATTCAAGGAAGTCTACATAGCACAGAGGCTTTTAGACAAAACAATATGAAGAAGAAGAAGAATGGATTTATACCATGCCCTTCACTCGGAATCTCAGAGCGGCGTATAATTGCCTTACCTTCCTCTCCCCACAACAGGCACCCTGTGAGGTAAGTGGGGCTGAGAGAGCTCTGCCTGAGAACTGCTCTTGAGAGAACAGCTCTGAGAGAACTGTGGCTTGCCCAAGGTCACCCAGCTGGCTTCATGCGGAGGAGTGGGGCATCAAACCCCATTCTCCAGATTAGAGCCCACCTCTCTTAACCACGACACCAAACTGGCTCTCGAAAGAACGCTCAACCATTTATGAACAGTAAGCTATCAAAACACCATGAAAACAACAGTGATAAAAACCATTAAGAGTCAACACTGAAATTTAAGGTACCTGACAAGCAATGCTCCCTCTAAGCCGTGGAGTCTTGTGAGCTCCTGGCATTAGAGCTGTGAGCGAGCGATTTGGCTACTGCCTAAATCAGTTTGCTGTGGAGCCCTCCTTCCTGAGCTAAGATAAAAATGTGTGAGCCGGAGGCTAGAAAACTGTGAGCTAGCTCACACTCACTCAGAGGGAACACTGCTCACAAGCTTGTTATGAGATAACGTGGAGGAGGGGAGAACTCTGGACACCGCTTTGAGATCTTTGTGGAAAGGGCAGGATAGCAATGTTCTGGACTGGACCATTAGAGCATGCCGGCTGTCTTCTAATGGAGGCCTTCACTTTGGTAAGTGGGTGTTTTTACAGTAATGCTCGTTCGGCAAATCTGGTGAGAGTTTAATTGCAGAGTTAAGAGGGAGGCATGACTGTAGATGCTTTCTTCCATCTCATATGATTCTTCTTTGTCCGCAAAGGGGTATGTCGCTATGGCAGCTAAAACCCCAGCAATGCTCTGGTTGGTGGTGAGCCAGCCCCAGCGCCCGACTAGATTCAATACCGATGATTATCCATCTCCTTAACCCGTTTCTCCGTTCGCTGAGCTAATGCGGGTGGAATTTGACCGCGTCGCACGCAATGTGCACGTGCTCCCCTGCGCACGCCTGAGGTATCCGGAACTCGCGTAGATGGCCAGATGGTGCCGTTTTCTCCTTCCATCTGTTTCCAACTGTGTGATTGCAAAAGCAGAGAGTGACGAACGATTGAATGCAGATAATAGGAGGAATCCGAATCAGAGATTCTGGCTGAGTCAGCTGTTTGTGCTCAGTCAGCAATCCTGATGCAAAAGGCTTCAGAAGTGCATAGACCACATGCTGAATGTGGGGTAAAAAGAGACTCAAGGGGGCATGCCTCTGTTTCTGTGAGCCTGCTTGTGAGCTCAGACAGTGTGCTGACTCCATTACTCTGCATGCCTTTCACGAGGCAGCTAAGATTTGGTGAGTATGCAGAGCAAGGCCTTTTCCGCAATGCCCCCCTCAGATTGCGGAACTGTCCCATCAAAAGCTTAGAATAGAAGCTCCAGGTAGCCAATATAGTTCTCTATTTTATCCTTGCATCAATTCTATGAATTAGAGTGTGCTTAGTCAGCCCCTGAGATTTAGTTTTATGCTTTTTGGTGGTGGAAAGTGCTGTAAAGTCACATCCAAGTTCTGGCATCCCTGTAGGGTTTTCAAGGCAAGAGTCAAACTGAGGTGCTTTGCCATGGCCTGCCTCTGCATAGCAACCCTAGCATTCCTTGGTGGTCTCCCATCCATGTATTAATCGGGGCTGAGACTCCTTAGCTCCCAAGATCTGATGAGATTGGGCTAGCTCGAGCCATCCAGATCCTTCATAAATGGCCTTTTAGCCTCCATAAATCTGTTAAAATATTTGTTGATGCTGTTGTTCCAGTGTGCTTTTCATGGTTTTAGTCCTTAAAATATTTTGTTTTCATTTCAATTGGTTGTGGGACTTGATCGATGCAGACAACGAGCATCGTTAAGAGAAGAAGAGGAGAAGAGATTGGATTTATACCCCGCCCTTCACTTGGAGTCTCAGAGCGGCTTACAAACTCCTTTCCCTTCCCCTCCCCACAACAGACACCCTGTAAGGTGGGTGGGGCTGAGAGAACTCTGACACAAACGGCTCTTTTTCAAGGACAGCTGTGCCAGAGCTTGTGACTGACCCAAGGTCACATCAGCAGGTGCAAGTGGAGGAGTGGGGAATCAAACCCGGTTCTCCCAGATTAGGGTCCGCACACTTAACCACTCTTCGTTCTTTTTTACCCAGTTTTCCCCTGAAATTCAACAAACCATGTCTTTTCGACTTTTGGGGGAATTTGGAGTCTGTTTTTAATCAATGCCATTTTGATCCAAAGAGAGGAGGGGCAGGAAGGGAGATGATCGTGACTTTCGGAATTTCATTCTGCAGATGCTCAGTGGCAGGCAAGGGCTTCCCAAATCGTCCCCCCCCCCAGCTAGAGCATCACCCTGTGCGGTATAACATCCAAAAGTCCAGGGAAGGCCAAAGTTACAAAGGGTACATAAAAGCAGGGCTTTTTTTGTAGAAAAAGCCCAGCAGGAACTCATTAGCATAATAGCCCACATCCCGACAGTGCAGCTCATTAGCATATAGCCCAGCTCATTAGCATATTAGGCCACCCCCCCGTGTTACCAGAAGTGTGGACATCCAGCCACACCCACCTTTTGCTTCTTATTCTGTTTACCTCGTTTGTTGTCAAAACCCAGGGCTTTTTTGTAGCAGGAACTCCTTTGCATGTTAGGCCACACACCCCTAATGTAGCCAATCCTAATGAGTTCCTGCCACTGGGTGTGGCCTATTATAGTGTGGCCTATTATGCTCATGAGTTCCTGCTGGGCGTGGCCAACTTGGGAGCCAGACGGAACTCCGTTCCTGTGCGTTCCTGCCCAAAAATAGCCCTGCATATAAGTATAACAGCAAACTACAAAGAGAAATCAGAGAGAAATTAAGGAGGAATCCTTCCTTTGAAAGAGAAAGGAGAAGAGGAATCGATGGATATGTTTTTAAAAAAGTAAATTTGAGAAAAAGAAATTCCACTCCCTATAACAATGCTAACGGCAACCAGAGGTTTTTCATGGTTATTTTATGCTGCTCTGGTTTTTGTGTCGGCCGCTGCTATTAGGATTGTGTCTTGCTGTTGCTCTTTTATTCACTTTTATTGTTTTAATTTTTCTAACCGCTTGATTTCGAGTTGATGTTCCTTCGAGTGAATGAATCTGCAGGGACTGATATCTCCCTGTAAGAGCTGTCTCCACTGCCCATGGGGATTCTCCAGCGGTATCCCCCCGAGCTTGATAATGCCTCTCTTTGTACCTTTTATGTTTGCTTGAACATCTGTGAACATATATGAAGCTGCCATACCAAATCAGACCACTGGTCCATCAGAGACGGTATCCTGTACTCAGACTGGCAGCTGCTCTCCAGGGTCTCAGGCAGAGGTCTTCCACATCACTGACTGCCTGGTCCTTTACACTGGAGATGCCGGGGATTGAACCTGCCACCTTCTGCATGACAAGCAGATGCTAAGAACATAAGAGAAGCCAATGTTGGATCAAGCCAATGGCCCCTCCAGTCCAACTCTCTGTCACACAGTGGCCAAAAATACCAGGTGCCATCAAGAGGTCCACCAGTGGGGTCAGGACATTAGAAGCCCTCCCACTGTTGCCCCCCCCCAAGCACCAAGAATACAGAGTATCACTTGCCCCAGACTGGGAGTTCCTCCCTATACCTTGTGGCTAATGGCCACTGATGGACCTCTGCTCCATATGTTTATCCAATTCCCTCTTGAAGCCGTCCATGCTTGTAGCCGTCGCCACCTCCGGTGGCAGTGAATTCCATGTGTTAATCACTCTTTGGGTGAAGAAGGACTTCCTTTTATCTGTTCTAACCCGACTGCTCAGCAATTTCACTGAGTGCCCACGAGTTCTTGTATTGTGAGAAAGGGGAAAAAGTACTTCTTTCTCTACGGCACTATCCCATGCATAATGTTGTAAACCTCGATCATGTCACCCCTCAGTCGCCGTTTCTCCAAGCTAAAGAGCCCCAAATGCTCTACCAATGAGCCACAGCCCCTTCATTACTTGTATGTTTTCAACGGCTCTCCTGCCACATGCTTCAAACAAGCAACTATTAAACACCATACAGGTCCAACTGATCCAATAAAAACTACTGAAAGCTTTTTTAAAAAAGCTTAAATAACAGTAACAAATTCTAATAACAGTAACAGTAACAAATTCTAATAACAGAAGACTGCAAGAAAATGTGATATCGGTCTGACTGGCTCGGGGAAAATTAGGACCGTCATCGGAAATAATGGGATAACTGCGGATAAATGGATCAAGAGACAGACAATGTTTGCTATATGTTCAGATAATTTGCTTCAGGGCTGTACTCATTTGTATGTTTTAATGATGTGGTTTTGTCATTTGTACATTGTATAACAATTTAAAAAATAATTACATCAAGTTAGATGAAGTTCCCGGTTCCCATGAGGCTTACTGCAACAGGAAATACTACTTTACACAAATGGGTGATTAAAATGTGGAATTCGCTGCCAGAGGATGTAGTGATGGCCACATGAATACACAGCCTTAAAGGGGGATTAGACAGATTCATGGAGGTTAGTTCTATCAGTGGCTACTACCCATGGTGACTGAGGGGGACCTCCACATTCAGAAGCATTCAACCTCTGAATCCCAGTGCCAGGAGGCAACATCGGGGGAAGGCCTCAGCCTCTGTGCCCTGTTGTTGCCTGTCCAGAGGGACTGGTTGGCCATTGTGTGAGACAGGATGCTGGACTAGATGGACCACTGGTCTAATTCAGCAGGGCTCTTCTGATGTTCTTATCAGGGGAAGGCCTCGGCCTTTATGCCCTGTTGTTGGCCGTCCAGAGGAACTGGTTGGCCACTGTGTGAGAGAGGATGCTGGACTAGATGGACCACTGGCCTGATCCAGCAGGGCTCTTCTTAGGTTCTTAATATGGTCCGAATGGTCCTTTTTTTAAAAAAAAAGCAAATCCAAGTTGTTGTTTTCTTCTCTGTTGGGCAAAGAAATCAGGAATGCAGTACTTGGAGGAAACTGTCATCAGGAATTAAATGAGGGATCAAATGACATCCGCATTGAAAAAAGATACAAAAGGCTTTCCTCCTCCACTCGTAAGAACTTGCCAGTTAGAAGCATTCCACAGAGACACTGTTGCTAGGGCTGCCAAATGCCCCCGGGGGGCGGAATTCCCCCCGCTTTCGAGCCCCGATTTCCGCTCCCGCGGAATCGGGGCCCGGGGAAAACCCCACCCCCGTGTGCGCGTCACCCGGAGGTGACGTCGCATGCTGGGGGCGGGGCCACACCATTTGAGGGGAAAACAAAGAGTTTTCCAAATGGCATGGCCCCGCCCCCAGCGTGCAACGTCACTTCCAGGTGACGTGCACGCGGCGCGCGCTATGCGCACGCGCACGCCTAAGACGCCAGCCGGGAGCCCCCCACTCCCGGCCAAAAAACATTTGGCAACCCTAACTGTTGCATACCTCCCAAGCTCAGAAGGACCCCAGGGGAGATCAAGAGACAGGGCCTATTCTGTGGTGGTGCCGAAGATTTGGAACTCCTGCCCTGCAGAATTTCAATCAATGTCAATCTGTTGGATTTTCAGTTACCAGTGGAAGAGCTGTCCTGAGTTTTGGGACAAGTCTTTCCCCCTGTTACGAAGCTCTCTTCCTTTGCGCTGGTTCCTGGTGGTTCCTTCTCAGTGTTTTAGAGCAGGGGTCCCCAACCTTTTTGAGCCGGTGGGTACCTTTGGAATTTTTAAACAGAGTGGTGGGCGCAACCAGAAAAGGGCTGCCACGAGAAGCAGAGCCACACTCACTCCCAGAGGAAGTCCAAGAGTAGGGGAGAAGAGAGGTGATTTTTTAAAAAAAAATGCACTGGGAAAGAGAGAGTGCAAAGCCAACCCTTTGGTGGCAGTTGTTGCCGAACTAAGGCTCTGGTCACACGGGCAGGAAAATGCGGGGGGGGAAGCATGGCTGTTTGCCCCGGAGCAAACTAAGGCAGGGTTAAGCGATCAGACCTCCCGTGGAGGTCCCGTGGGTAGGGAGAGGTGCCAATCACAGGACGGTCCTGCGCGCAACAAAGAAGCGTCGCGGTGCGGCAAACTGGGGTTTTTTTGTGTACACCAAAAAATGCGCATGCTCCGTTGGGTGCTTGTGCGCATCCACAGACACTTGGAAAAAACACTCCTTTTTTGCAAGGGGACATGGGCGGGCGCCAGATGCCACCGGAAACGCGATCAGATGCCCACCCTTGCCCCGCGGTTTCCGTGCGTCTTCGGCCGGAAGCCTCGGTTGAGCCACGGGAGCACTATGCTTCCCAGATGTGCCGGTGAGATCGCGCCCGGAAAATCCGCCTGTCTTCCGTCTCTCTAGCGTGGCTAATGTTCCGTGTGACCGCAGCCTAACTTCATTTTAATCTGCACAGCCAATTAGGAGCCACGCTGGGCAAAAGCCCCACTCGGCCCCACCCACTTTCTGGAAACATGTGGGAGGCACCAGGAAAAGTGTCAGGGGGGCCCACGGCACCCACGTTGGGGAAGTCTGTTGTAGAGTCTCTGTATCTGCCACATTGCCATTTTTCTTGTGGTTCCCACCGTCCCCGTTTCACGCTGCCATTTTCATATGGGAAGGGTCAGTGAGGTGTCCCGATTACAGAACTGGCTGAGAATCAGGGAGAGCAAGAAGAGGCAAGCAAAATTCGGTGCAGTGGGAAGAAATAATTTACTCAAACTTGACGAACCCTACGCATTCAACTGTGTGTCGACAGGGGTATCAGTAAATATATATATAAATATAGACAAGGTAAAGGTAATAGACAGATATATCATTACAAAGCACGCATATCTGAAGGAAAATTTTGAAAGGGAAATGACAGCTGACCGTGCCAGAGCAGTAGTTAATACAGTGATATCCTGGGAATCGGAGGCCAGCATGCAGGGCTATTTCTGGGCAGGAGCGCACAGGAACGGAGTTCCGGCTGGCTCCCGAGTTGGCCACGCCCAGCAGGAACTCATTAGCATAACAGGCCACACCCAACAGTAGAAACTCATTAGGATTGACTACAATAGGGGGTGTGGCCTAACATGCAAAGGAGTCCCTGCTACAAAAAAAGCCCTGGGTTTTGAGAACAGACAATGTAAACAGAATAAGAAGCTAAAGGTGGGTGTGGCTGGATGACCAGACCTGATAACATGGGGGTTCAGCCTAATGTGCTAATGAGCTGTGCTGTCAGGGGTGTGGCCTAACAGGCTAATGCGTTTCTGCTGTTGGGTGTGGCCTATTATGCTAATGAGTTCCTGCTGGGCTTTTTCTACAAAAAGAGCCCTGCCAGCATGTATAATATAACAGGGTATCTGTTGTGGGGAAGGGAAGGGAAAGGTGACTGTAAGCCACTCTGAGTGAAGGGTGGGGTTTAAATCCAATCTCCTCCTCCTCCTCTTCTTCTTGTCAGTTTCCTCACAGGTCCATTCTAAGAAAACATACTATAGAATGCGCATTATCAGAATAATGCAAACTGGTAGCTCAGATACTCCCTTTTACCCCGGCCTACCTCACAGGATTGTTGTGAGCATGAAAGTGAGAGGGGAGGACTGTGCGTGCTATCTTCAGCTCCTGGCCAGGTGGGATAAAAACATGATGGATAAATAAAAGGGGTTGTTCTTAGTCCAGTTTGGTGTAGTGGTTAAGTGAGCGGACTCTAATCTGGGAGAACCAGGCTTGATTCCCCACTCCTCCACTTGCACCTGCTGGATGACCTTGGGCAAGTCATAGTTCTGATAAGAGCTGTTCTTGAAAAAAGAGCAGTTTCTGTCACAGCTCTCTCAGCCCCACCTACCTCACAGGGTGTCTGTTGTGGGGAGGGGAAGGGGAAGGAGTTTGTAAGCGACTCCTTTGGGTAGTGAAGGGTATAAATCCAATCTCTTCTTCTTCTTCTTCTTCTTGATTTATTGGGAGAGTGGAATAAGCCCCTTTCCATGCATGACTTCTTTAAAAAAATGCTTTCTTTTAAAAAACATTAAAGAGCTAATTGGGCAGCTGCCCAATAAATAACAGGGGGGGAGGGGGAGCTGGCTTTGCAAAGGAATTTCTGAGTCGGCAAAGGAAACTTTCTTTATTACGCCCGCCCTCTCCTTTGGTTGGCAGCCCCCCCCCCAAGTCTTTTATTTCCTGGGAACCAGCAATTAAGAAGATCAGAGCTTTAGAAAAGGGGGAGGGAATAGAAAGCTTTATCACATGTGTTCTGTCAAACTTGTCGCAAAGCAGTGAAGAAACATCTCAAGAACTTTTTAACCGTTTCTGCCAGGGAGGGATTTCAAGGCCGGTTTTGCTCATGTCTTTTGTGTGTCTTGGAATCTGTCCTGGGGGAGGGCGATTACCCAACTTGAAGGTGGAGGGGTGAAAAGAGAAGAAACAAGACCGATTCTCCCGGCAAGAAGACGACGGACGGTTCTCGCCACCCCCTTCCGCTTTCTCGTCTCCTCTTGCTACCTCCAGATATAAGACCTACCTCACTGGATACATCTCAGAGTGAGTTTCTGCCCTCAAGGTTCTCCCCCTTGGAGGCTAGGAGAAGTGTGTCCGTAGACGCTTGTAAGTTCATGTCACCTGCAGGAGACGGAAACTGATGGTTGCTACTGCCAGGTAAGGTTGGTTTCCCACCACCCGTTTCTCCTTTTCTCTCCGGGGCTTCCTTGTTTGGGAATCCATCCAAATAAAAGGCAGAGAGAGACTGCAAGGATTCCCAAAAGAAGAATGCCTTCCCTCCCTTTTTAAAAAATGAATTGATGTATCGCTTCGAAAAAACAATGCCTTCGTATAGGCAGGTATTGCTACATCAGTGGTTAAGGATGAGAAGGACGGAATGGGGTAAGGTGCTCTATTCTCTGACACATAGTTAAAGAAAAGGAGTGAATCTTTTCAGTCAATTCAGGAGCTGTGGCTCAATGGTAGATCATCTGCCTGGCATGCAGAAGGTCCCAGGTTCAATCCCCAGCAGGTGGGGTTGAGAGAGCTCTGACAGAAACTGCTCTTTTCCAAGAACAGCTGTGCCAGAACTATGGCTTGCCCAAGGTCATCCAGCCAGGTGCAAGTGGAGGAGTGGGGAATCAAACCCGGTTCTCCCAGATTAGAGTCTGCGCACTTAACCACTACACCAAACTGGCTGGATGACCTTGGGCAGCTTCTTCTGAGTATATGGAAAGCTGCCAGTTCCTATGTCCTCTGACTGTACGGGACTGAGAGAAATGACCTCTTCCTTATTATTTTGGCCATTAGCCACAATGTCATTCTCCCAGCCAATTTTTTGGAAGAGCATAAAGCCAATCCCTTTCAAGAGTATTTATATTATCTGTTTACGAGGCTATGTGGTATTTGCTTTCTTTTCTTTTTTAAAAAAATGTTACTATTTTAGTGAAAACACTTTTTGTGCTGGGTCTTCAGGGCCTGTTTAGCTTGGGATTCTTGAAGGTACCATGGATACTGTTGTATAATGCAACCAATGCTCCCTCTAAGCTGTGGAGTCTTGTGAGCCAAAATTCTACTTTGTGAGCTACTGGCATTAAAATTGTGAGGGAGCGATTTGGCTGCTGCATAAATTAGTTTGCTCTGGAGCCCTCCTTCCTGTGCGAAGACAAAAAGGTGTGAGCTGGAGGCGAAAAAACTGAGCTAGCTCACACTCAGCTTAGAGGGAACACTGAATGCAGCTGGAGGAGGAGGAGGAGATTGGATTTATACCCTGCCCTTCACTTGGAGTCTCAGAGCGGCTTACAAACTCCTTTCCCTTCCCCTCCCCACCCCAAAACAGACACCTTGTGAGGTGGGTGGGGCTGAGAGAACTCCAACACAAACTGCTCTTTCAGGAACAGCTGTGCCAGAGCTTGTGACTGACCCAAGGTCACATCAGCAGGTGCAAGTGGAGGAGTGGGGAATCAAACCAGGTTCTCCCAGATTAGAGTCCGCGCTCCTGACCACTACACCAAACTGGCTCTCTGTTGAAAAAAGCTGTTGTTATGTTCTTTGGGAATGTGATCAGGTTATTTGGAACTCCTGATTAAGGGAGAAAATTTGCATGAGGATGTTGGAGGCTCCCTCTGTAGGAAGACTCTCTTGGGGATTCCATCATCCACAGATGCTGCACAGAGGACTTGGCTACAGTGTCAGCGTTCGATATGTTTGGCCCATCAGTTTGCATCTTTTTAAGGGAAGACTGGTCCGAGGTGGAAAATGACATGAAACCAATGCAGACCTTCACATATAGTTGTCAAAATAAGGCAAGCCTAGGTAACAGTAGTTGATGGAAATAACTTTGAGGGATGCCCCCCTTCAATTCATTTCTGTGAAGTAGTGTGAGACTGACATATAATAAGGAAACAGTGACAATGATTTTAAAGCCATAGTTACCTAGAGAAGAAGGAGAAAAGAAGAAAAGAAGAAGGAGAAGAAGAAGGAGGATAAGGAGAAGAAGAGATTGGATTTATACACCGCCCTTCACTACCCAAAGGTGTCTCAGAGCGTCTTACAAACTCCTTTTCCCTTCCCCTCCCCACAACAGACACCCTGTGAGGGAGGTGGGGCTGAGCGAGCTCTTGACAGAAACTGCTCTTTTTCAAGAACAGCTCTTATCAGAACTATGGCTTGCCCAAGGTCATCCAGACAGGTGCAAGTGGAGAATCAAACCCGGTTCTCCTAGATTAGAGTCCGCACACATAACTACTACACCAAACTGGTGGGTAGCATTTATAAACAATTCACAGAGGAGGTTGCTCATTGCATCTTTGCCTGATTCCCTGCAAATCTCTGATGGGTCTTTGCTGATAGTGGGTAACATACATCATATGCAATGGCATCATTTGATCACACCCATTGCAGAGCTACTGCAAAAACACCCACCATCATAGATAATTGCTTGTTGTATCATAGCATGAGTCTCGAATCTGAGGTGCCTTCCTGTCAGTGACTCGTGCATGAACACACCAACACTGCACAGAGCAGGGAGCATCTCCTCTGAGGGTGAATCATGCTTATTCTTGGTCTGTATCTCTTTTCAGGAAAAAGAAGCAAGTGCAATGTCCATTTTACTGCAAACTATTGGTGATAGCCTGTTTGCAGAATAGTTAGAAAGTGCTGGATAGAAATAGGGATGGGCACGAACCATACCACAAAGCAAAATTCATCACGAATTTTGCCCCGTTAGTGGTTTGCAAACAGAAGTTCATGGTTGAGGAACAGAAATTCGTGGTTCATGAGGTCTATTGCCATGAACTTCCATTAACTTTTAAAGCAGTTTATGGAGGTCCATGATGGTTCATGGATGGAGCACAATGGACCAGAAAGCTGCAAAAACAGCTGTTTTTGCGCTGTTTTAGGACTGTCTTCTGCAAACACCATATAAAGGGACTGCTGTCTCCTTCAACAAGGTTTGTGGGGCCATGAATCATGAACCAGTTTAGTTCACAAACAAACCTCCTGGTTTGGCTCATGGTTCCATTCATGGTTCCATTCATGGTTCAGCCACGAACCACCAATCAAACCAAACTGCATTTGTCCAGTTCGTGCCCATCCCTAGACAGGAAACTGACAGGAACAGGTTCAGATCTCTGCACTATCATGAACCATACTATGGCTGAAATTCTAAGGGCACTTTCCTGGAAGTAGTCCCCATTGAATTCTATTGTATTTACTTCAGAGCAGACTTGTCTAGATTTACTCCCTATTTGCTTGGGCCAATCACTTGCTCTTTTAGCTGATCCTACATCACAAGGTTGTTGTGAGGATGAAAAGGAACAGAGGAGAATTGTAATCATATGCAATCTTTGCCTGTTTACCATGCTGAGCTCCTTGGAGGAAGGATATGAGAGAGAGAGATGGATGGATGGATGGATGGATAGATACACACACAAAGATAAGTACACAGGCAGGCAGGCAGATAGACAAACAATGGATGGATACACACACACAAACATATAGATGATAGATAGATATATAGAGAGAACTGCTTTCAACTTTCATTTTAAACTTTCATATAAAAAATAAAAGCTGTAAGCAGTTCTTACATTGTAGTGGATTGTTTTCCAAATCTAATCATGTCCATTACGGAGACAGGGCATGCCTCAGTGGTAGAGCAGCTGTTTAGCATGCAGGATGTCCCAGGTTGAATCCCTGGATCGGGTAATAGGTAAAATGGAACGCCTTGAGGCCCTGGAGATCCACTGCCAGTCAGAGTAGATAACTCAGACCTCAATGGACCAATGGTTTGATTTAATATAAAAGCTTCTTGTAAGTCAATCATATGGTGGAAGGGAGTGATAGTTTCCAACACTGTGTCTCTCTCATGTCTTTTTTTTTTTTTAGGACTCATTCACATGGCTGGCTAGATAAGAAGGCAGTGGCTTTGGGTGGTTGATTTGGGGGGGAATGGTGGCCTTTCCCTTGAACATAAGAACATAAGAGACTCCAATGTTGGATCAGGCCAAAGGCCTATCCAGTCCAACACTCTGTGTCACACAGTGGCCAGAAATACCAGTGTCATCAG
Organism: Gekko japonicus; assembly: GCF_001447785.1. Taxonomy (NCBI): domain Eukaryota; kingdom Metazoa; phylum Chordata; class Lepidosauria; order Squamata; family Gekkonidae; genus Gekko; species Gekko japonicus. The sequence continues at coordinate 118,153 of NW_015167637.1, forward strand.
GAGGTCCACCAGTGGGGCCAGGACACTAGAAGCCCTCCCACTGTTGACC
>NW_015167637.1:118368-125854 GCF_001447785.1 Gekko japonicus
GGAAAGCATCTGCTTGGCATGTAGAAGGTCCTAGGTTCAATCTAAGGCTGCGGTCGCACACACTAAATAATCCACTTTCGATCCACTTTCAATGCACTTTCCAACTGGATTTTTTATTGTGTGAACTGGCAAAATCCAATTTGAAAGTGCATCAAAAGTGGATTATTTAGCGTGTGTGACGGCAGCCTACAACAACTCCAGTTAAAAGGAATCAGATTGTAGGTATCGCAGAATACCTACCCTGGACAGCTGGACTACCCTGTGACCCTGGACAGCTGCTGCCGGTCTGAGTAGACAATACTGACCTTGGTGGACCAACAATCTGACTCAGTATCCGGTAACTTCATGTGTTAGAAGAGGTGTCGTGGCTCAGTGGGAAAGCATCTGCTTGGCATGCAGAAGGTCCCAGGTTCAATCCCCGGCATCTCCGGTTAAAAGAACCAGGTTGTAGGTGTTGAGAAAGACCTCTGCCCAAGATCCTGGGGAATCTCTGTCAGCCAGAGCAAACATAACTGACCCTGATGGATATATGGTCTGGCTCAGTATGAGGCAGCTTCATGTCCATACGTGTGTGTGTCTTGCCCTCCCATCCACATTCTCCAGTGGCATATGTGCAGGGGTTCCTCAGCGGATGTGGAAATGGTTCCCTGAATGTAGGAAGTATGAAAAAATGCTAATCTACAGAATCCTTTCTGCTGCCTTCTAGATTGACTGAAAGGGAATATTAAGATGGAGAATTCATCCAAAGAAAACACACAGCTCTTCTTGAAGAACACAGTCCTGTCCATGGATAGGTCATCTTCAAAATCAGAATCTTCGGCATCGAAGGAGAAAGCAACATTCTGCGGAGGAATAAAGGTATAGTTGATGCTGGGGATTCCAAAAGGTGGTTCTTTAGAAGGTGCTGAGATTTTTTCCTTGGAGTGACATTCCCCGCCCTTTCTATTTAGTAAAACTAGACGTTTTACTTCTTCTAACAGCCTGATCTGAAGCTTATTTCATCGTAAGTACTAACGTATTTAATGGGTCTCATTCCAAACAAGGGCACATAAAATTGTAGCCACTCAATCATAAATAAACCCCTGAAGAAGAAGAGAAGAGATAGGATTTATGCCCTGCCCTTCACTACCCAAAGGTGTCTCAGAGCGGCTTGCAAACTCCTTCCCCTTCCCCTCCCCACAACAGACACCCTGTGAGGTAGGTGGGGCTGAGAGAGCTCTTGACAGAAACTGCTCTTTTTCAAGAACAGCTGTTATCAGAGCTAAGGCTTGCCCAAGGTCATCGAGCCAGGTGAAAGTGGAGGAGTGGGGAATCAAACCCAGTTCTCCCAGATTAGAGTCTGCGCACTTAACCACTACTCCAAACTGGCTCTCTGAAGAGAGAGTGCAGCTCTGTGTTTCATTAGGCCTGCGGTCACATGCAGTAAATAATCCACATTCAATCCACTTCCAGTCAAGGGTCGTTTCGTAGAAAAAGAGCTAGGGAAACTCATTAGCATAACTCATTAGCATATGCCACTCCCCCTGACATCACCGGAAGTGTCTCATAAGGCCACACCCCCTGGCATCACCGGAAGTGCGTCAAAAGGCCACACACCCCGCCCCCAACGGTCCTGGCCGCTGCCCTTGCAGCTCTACTGCTGAGCCCCATGAGGGGCCCCCCGAAATGACCTCTGCTTCCAGTCCACTTTCCAACTGGATTTTGCCAGTTCACACAGTAGAAATCCAGTTGGGAAGTGCACTGAAAGTGGATTGAAAGTGGATTTTTTTTTAGTGCGTGTGACCGCAGCCTAGGTGTGCTTATTTCTCCTCTGACTTGGATGGCCCAGGCTAGCCCCGTCTCATCAGATCTCAAAAGCTAAGCAGGGTCATCCCTGGTTGGCATTTGGATGGGGGACCACACAGGAAGTCAAGGGCCGCTATGCAGAGGCAGGCCATGGCCAACCACCTCTGTGCATCTGTTGCTTGAAAATGCCATGGGGTCACCGTACGCCAGCTGTGATTCGACAGCACCTTCCCACTATCACTTGCTTTTCAGTGGTTTCGAAGGAACATAACAAATGCAGACAATTCTGTCAAGGAAAATGCCATAACGTGTTGCATTTTAAAAAGTCGTGATCCATTTGCTATGGAACGACTGCTTTTGCAACCGTAGTTATACAGAATTTTGGATTTTGCGAAAACACCATTGCAAACTGGGAGAGCCAGTTGGGTGTAGTGGTTAGGAGCACGGATTCTAATCTGGGAGAACCGGGTTTGATTCCCCACTTCTCCACATGCAGCTGCTGGTGTGACCTTGGGTCAGTCACAGGTTCCTTCAGAGCTGTTCTCTCAGAAGCAGTTCTCGAGAGAGCTCTCTCAGCCCCACCTACCTCACAGGCAGTGTTCCCTCTAAGCTGAGTTAGAGTGAGTCAGCTCACAGTTTTTTAGCCTCCGGCTCACACATGTCTTAGCTCAGGAAGGATGGCTCCAGAGCAAACTAATTTATGCAGTCGAGATTGTAGGCCACTCTGAGACTCCTTCAGGTAGTGAAGGGGGGGGTATAAATCCAATCTCCTCTTCTCCTTCTTTTTCTTCCCAGTGTGTTCTGAAGGCACATGATGTAGTAATCTTGCAATGCCTCACCTTAAAAGCTTAAGAAAAGCAACCACAGATTCAAATCCAATCTCCTCTTCTCCTTCTTTTTCTTCCCAGTGTGTTCTGAAGGCACATGATGTAGTAATCTTGCAATGCCTCACCTTAAAAGCTTAAGAAAAGCAACCACAGATTCCAAATATATATCAGCAGGAGGCACAGGGCAACTTAAGCACCATCATGTAGTTTTCACCGAGTGGAATTTTTAATTGTTCGTTTGTTTGCTCGTGCCCTGCTTTTCTCCCCAAGGGAGATCCAGAACGGCTCACCCCATTCTCCTCTCTTCTATTTTATCCTCAAATCCAATCTCCTCTTCTCCTTCTTCCCAGTGTGTTCTGAAGGCACACGATGTAGTAATCTTACAATGCCTCACCTTAAAAGCTTAAGAAAAGCAACCATAGATTCCAAATATATATCAGTAGGAGGCACAGGGCAACTGAAGCACCATCATGTAGTTTTCACGGAGTGGAATTTTTAATTGTTTGTTTGTTTGCTCGTGCCCTGCTTTTCTCCCCAAGGGAGATCCGGAACGGCTCACCCCATTCTCCTCTCTTCTATTTTATCCTCACAACAACCCTGTAGGGTAGTTAGGCTGAGATAATCTGACTGGCTCAAGGTCACCCAGCGAGCTTTCAGAGCACAAGCGGGGATTCGAACATGTCTTCCAGATACTAGCCTGACACTCTTAACCCCTGCACCACACCCAGCTGAACCCACTTCATCAGATGCGTATACTGGGTCCTCACGAGGCAGGCATTAATAAAATTCAAAAGTGATCCAGGAAAGCACAGAGAACATTCACAATGCTGGTGACTAGTGCTAACAAAAACAGAGAACCACAGCCACTAAGACAATTAAAAGAGACCAAAATAAGTCTGTGCTAAAAGCGCTCAATAGACAGAAACAAATTGCAAAATATATACGTATTATTCAGGGCTATTTTTGGGCAGGAACGCACAGGAACGGAGTTCCGGCTGGCTCCCAAGTTGGCCACGCCCAGCAGGAAGTCATTAGCATAATGGCCCACACCCAACAGCAGAAACTCATTGGAACTGGCTACGTTAGGGGTGTGTGGCCTAACATGCAAAGGAGTTCCTGCTACAAAAAAAGGCCCTGGGTTTTGACAACAAACAAGGTAAACAGAATAAGAAGCAAAATGTGGGTGTGGCTGGATGACACACTTTTGGCAACACGGGGCTGCGGCCTAATATGCTAATGAACTGTGGTGGCAGGGTGTGGCCTAATATGCTAATACATTTCCTCTGTTGGGTGTGGCCTATTATGCTAATGAGTTCCTGCTGGGCTTTTTCTACAAAAAAAAGCCCTGATTATGATACAATGAAAAACAAGTGAGTACAAAATATGTTCTATAACGTGTACAATAAAGGTCCCAAGTGACGAAATTTCCAGATGGTATGTTCGTTTCATGACTCTTCTTCTGAGAAGGGCCAATATAGAACTTCAGTCTGTAAAAATCATTCCTTCTACTTGTAGAGAAGTCTGTATACAGTTAACATATCATTATTCTTCAAAGAAGAAAAATATGTTCCTACAAGATTTCGCAAGGCATATCGAGAATCTGTAGATGGACCATCATATACAAATATATATTTTGCAGTTTGTTTCTGTCTGTTTAGCACTTTTTGCACATCCGTTTTTTGGCTTTTTTTATGGTGATTGGTGCTAACACAGTTTCTGTAGTTTTGCTAAACTGGTTAACTTCTGTAAAGACTGAAGAGTCCCATAGAAACTTGAGTCCTTTGGAGGGAGAGCAAGATACAAATGCGATAGACAGGTCCTTACTAAACTCTTGAGAGATGGTAGCCCAAGTCCCTATACAGTTAACATATCATTATTCTTCAAAGAATATCGAGAATCTGTAGATGGACCATCATATACAAATATATATTTTGCAGTTTGTTTCTGTTTAGCACTTTTTGCACACCCGTTTTTTGGCTTTTTTATGGTGATTGGTGCTAACACAGTTTCTGTAGTTTTGCTAAACTGGTTAACTTCTGTAAAGACTGAAGAGTCCCATAGAAACTTGAGTCCTTTGGAGGGAGAGCAAGATACAAATGCGATAGACAGGTCCTTACTAAACTCTTGAGAGTCAGGGTTGATTTCTTTTAGGATAGACAGGTCCTTACTAAACTCTTGGGAGATGGTAGCCCAAGTCCCTTGTTTATGGTTGCTGCAGCAGACTAACAGGGCCACATTTCTAGAATTATGCCCGAAACGTAAAGCATCCTATCACAACTTGTAGCTAGAATTAGACCTGATACCCTCATACGACTCAATTTGTGGGCACTGTCGCGGGCAGCGGCTAGGAAGGGTCATGAATGGCTGCCACCACTCTGGTATGTGTCTCCTTGGGAAGGCCCGGAGCACCCACCCGACCCCTTTTACAGGACATTTACAACAGGTTTCCCCTTGTACGTCACCAAATGAGGCATGAGGACCCAGGCAGAGTAACAAATAGTTTTATTAAGATATTTAACAACAACTTTAGATCAATAGCAAGTAGGAAAGGTGAGCAAAGTAAAGGCAGGTAAATCAGTAAAATAATAAATCCTAACATGTCTGTCTACACAGTCCTAGCCAGGCCGGTAGCCAGGATTTTTTAATTTCGGGAGCCTCTAAATAAGTCAGGGGGCCCCGATGTCACAAAATAAAAAATACAGTTAAAATTTAAAAAAATAAAACTCACTTTTGTGGTGTTCACACTCTGCCTGCCTACACAGGGAAGCAAGCCACAATTGGGGAACGGGTGGTGGTAGTGGGTCCTCCATGTGGCCCAGAGTTGGGAGTCCTCCAGGCGGCTCACAGAGCTGGGGGACATGGAGGCTGGATGGAAGTTGGGTAGGGTTGCCAAGTCCACTTACCCTTGCCGGCGGGGGAGCCTCGCCGGGCTCCGGGAGCTCTCCCACGACACACACGCGCGCCGCCAGTACGTCACAGGAAGTGACGTGCTACGTCGCTCACGTTGGGGGCGTGGCCCAGGTCGTCAGAGGGAAAACCATAGAGTTTTCCCTCCAATGATCTGGGCCACGCCCCCAACGTGAGCGACGTGGCCGCGTCACCTCGCGGCTTTGTGGGCGGCAGTGAAAATCGGGCCTCCAAAGTGAGGGTTTCCCCGCCCCCCGCCCACACTTGGCAGCCCTAAAGTTGGGGGGCCTTGGCAGGAAGTCAGGGGGCCATGCCCCGAAATGCCCCACTGTTGATACGGGCCTGGTCCTAGCCTTCCCTACGTGCCTGTTCACAATCTAACTCACCCCTTTTTGGATGAGGGATCCCTCTGTCTGCAACAGCTTCCACCAGCCCTGCTCCCTGAGAAAGAATACCCTCCCACTCTGGGCAAAGCCTTTTATCTCCTCTTCCCAGGCACCACCTCCTGTTCCCCTGCTGGTGTAGTTTTCCCTCCAAAATCTCCTGTTACCCAATCACAGGGTCCAGAGGGACCCTGGGAAATGTAGGCCCTGATGACTACTCCAACGCAAGTTTCCCTGGTGCCACTAGGCCTCCCCAGAGCCTGTAGGCCGCACTACTATAGGCCCACATGATCATGACAGGCAAACACAACAGGGGAGGTGGTAAAGAAGGGCTTAATAATGGTCCTTCCCCCCGAACCCTAAGGCCACTGCATTCTTTAGCCCCCAACTTTTCATACAAAGCTATTTCTCCCATAGCTGTTGCTACTTTGATTTCCAAGAGTCCACACGGATGAAGAGTGGGGGGCACGGGGAGGTTAGAATCTTCTCCAAGCCTCTGGGCAGACTGGCACTACACTGAGTCCCCCGGGTTGGAGAATTAAAAGCAACTTGTGTTCATTAAACTTGCATTACGAGACAAATCAGATAATTCCCCTTCTGCCCGCTTCAAGGGTAATCCGATTGCCCTGCTGAATAAACCTCCAGTTGCCACTGAGCCACCCAGGAAGCGGCTTACGGCCTCCCAAAATAGACAATCACAGTAGTGCCAACAGCTTCCCCCACCACTGAAGTTCTCTCCCAGCTGGGAAAATGTGGTTGACCGCCAACCACCATTTATATATTGCAATTTATCTTAACAAAACCCTCTTTGCTCAAGGCTTCCATGAGGGCTTTCTCAGGAAGATACACCATTCAAATGTCAATGGAAACAGCACTCTGAAACTTCTTAAACAACCACGGGTACGATCAGACGAGCCACTCAGTCCGATGTCATCGCTTCTCCCTCCTGGCTTTAAAGTCCATGTCCAGACAACGACATCTGTCTCCTGGCCCCTGTTTGTTAGCCACCGTCAGCCTCCTGATCGTATCCCCAACTTTCCGGACCCTGGATAAAGTCCAGTGTTTATGATGGAACTGGTCTCACCACGGATTTCTGGACATCTGATCTCTCCATTGCACACACAAGCCATTTGGCGAAGTCAGACGCTTCTGGTCCCTGGCCGCCATTTTTTTTTACACTTAGCAATATGCACATAACTGCATATTAATTCCTGCAAATAAGCGGTTCTTTTTTTAAAATTTGTTTTTATTCTTTTGCTTAACGGTACAATTGAATACAGACGGAGGACTGAACTCGAACACTACATATATAATACAGTATATCATGCAGTAGGGCTGCCAAATCCCCCCCAGGGGCGGATTTCCCCCCGCTTTGGAGGTCCAATTTCCACCCCCGCGGAATCGGCCCCCGGGGGAAACCCCACCCCGGCGTCCACGTCACCCAGATGTGACGTCATGACGCCGGGCACGCTGGGGGCGGGGCCACAGCCATTTGAGGGGGAAACTCTATGTTTTCCCCTCAAATGGCTGTGCCCCCGCCCCAGCATGCCTGGCGTCATGATGTCACATCCGGGTGATGTGCAT
>NW_015167637.1:126275-142598 GCF_001447785.1 Gekko japonicus
AAAGGCCTTACCCAAAGTGGGAGGAGGGTCTCTCTCAGGGAAGAAAAAGAAGAAGAGATTCACTTGGAGTCTCAGAGCAGCTTACAAACTCCTTTCCCTTCCCCTCCCCACAACAGACACCCTGTGAGGTGGGTGGGGCTGAGAGAGCTCTCTCCAAAACTGCCCTTGAGAGAACAGTTCTGAAAGAACTTATGACTGACCCAAGGGCACACCAGCAGCTGCATGTGGAGGAGGAGTGGGGACTCAGACCCGGTTCTCCCAGATTAGGATCTGTGCACTTAACCACTACACCAAACTGGGAGCAGGCCTGGTGAGGCTGCTGCAGAAAGAGGGATCCCAGTTTGGTGTGGTGGTTAAGTGCGCAGACTCTAATCTGGGAGAACCGGGTTTGTTTCCCCACTCCTCCACTTGCACCTGCTGATGGGACCTTGGGTCAGTCACAAGCTCTGGCACAGCTGTCCTTGAAAAAGAGCCGTTTGTGTCAGAGTTCTCTCAGCCCCACCCACCTCACAGGGTGTCTGTTGTGGGGAGGGGAAGGGAAAGGAGATTGTGAGCCGCTCTCCTTCGGGTAGTGAAAGGTGGGGTATAAATCCAATCTCTTCTTCTTCTTCTTCTTCAGTTTGGTGTAGTGGTTAAGTGTGCGGACTCTAATCTGGGAGAACCGGGTTTGATTCCCCACTCCTCCACTTGTACCTGCTGATGTGACCTTGGGTCAGTCACAAGCTTTGGCAGAGCTGTCCTTGAAAAAGAGCAGTTTGTGTCAGAGTTCTCTCAGCCCCACCCACCTCACAGGGTGTCTGTTTTGGGGAGGGAAAGGGAAAGGAGACTGTAAGCCGCTCTGAGACTCCAAGTGAAGGGCGGGGTATAAATCCAATCTCTTCTTCTTCTCTTCTTCTTCTTCTTCTCATCCAAAATTGGTGAGTCAGTCTGAGACAAGATACCTAAGGAAGGCTAGGGCCATATAGTAAGAAGCATTAGGATTTAATATTTTACTGATTTACCTACCTTTCCTGTGCTCATTGTCCCTACATGTTTTGAACTACAGTTGTTCTAAAACCCCTAAATAAAAACTGGATTGTTACTGTGCCTGGATCCTCATTTGGTCACATATAAAGGGAAACCTACTGGGGAAGTATTGTATAAAGGGGTAGGATGGGTGCTCCGGGCCCTCCCGAGGAGACCCATACCAGAGTGGTGGCAGCCATTCGAGGACCTTCTTAGCTACTGTCCACAACACCGCCCTCTCCGTGGTACCATGCAGCACCGTCTGGCCGGTCCATCACAGGGTCAGGCTGGATTAGGGTGGCATGTCTGGTCGCACATCTCTGGAACAAATAGCTCCGGTGAAATCAGAGGTGGAGCCAGACTGCACCAAGCCTGCTATCTGATCACAGCCCGTATTTAGGCTGCAGTCACATGTGCCAGTTGAAGCGTAGGGGAAGCAAGGCTATTCCCGCTGGAGGAATTTGACCCACAGTTGTGAGACCACACCTCCTTTCATAGCTGCGGGCACAGCCCGTCGCAGTGTAATCAGACGCCACTGTGGGTGAGTCTTTTTTTTTTGGCTGTTTGTTTTCGATGCACATAAACAAGGAATCGCACTTCCGCACTGAGGGCCCCCTATGGAGTATGCGATGATGTGCATACTGCGAAGGGGGAGAAGAATGGCACTGAGCCGGGATGGCCTGATCAGACCATCCCAACAGCTTGAGACCATGCTTGAGTGAGCGGACAGGGGAAAGTCCACCAGTGGCCCATTGGAACCTGCTTCCTACTGGACTTTCCCCGGTGTCATTTAACTCCACTTCTGCAGCGGAGCAGCACGGGGTTGCCAACGATTGCGGGGCACTTCCCAGACATTGCTGTCTGATCGCGCCCATTAGAGCCATCAGGCATTTGCGCCTATGTTGGATCCAAAGGCACGTGTGATCGCAACCTTAGATTTTCTAACTGTTCCTCAATACAGGAGAGCATTTAGGCTTGCGAGATTGAACTCTGTTCCTTCCCAAGTAGGGCCGTCAGCTCCAGGTTGGGAAATGACTGGAGGTCTGGGGGAGCACAGCCTGAAGACAGTGGGGTTTCGGGGAGGGACTTCCATGGGGTCTAGTGCCATAGTGTTCACCTTCCAAAGCACGAACCGATCTCTTGTCACCTATAGATCAGCTGTAATTCCAGGAGACCTCCAGCCACCACTTGGAGGTTGGCAACCCTATTCCCAAGTAAGGCCTCTGACAGTGATGGACATCTGACAGCCATGCTGATTCTGTGGACTTGGGCAGATCGTGAGAGGGAGGGCAGGAAGGGTTGCCTCAGTGCTTAGTTCTTGTGGCCCTTTCTTACACGCCCAGGGAAATGCCGATCGCCACTTTGCGGTCAGGGAGCAAATTTTCTCCAGGCCAGTTTGCACGATCAGACCTCCCGTGGAGGTCCTGTGGTTAGGGGGAGGTGCCGATCACACGGCGCAGCAAAGAAGCGGGGGCCGCGCGCCGAGGGTTCTCCTCCAGCGCCTGTCTTCGAGGCCACGGTGAGTGCCGGCCTCCTGGCTCTTCGGCTCCCTGGGCGCTGGGGCTCCGATCCCGCAGCCTCTGCGCACCCCCCCTCGCGCCGCCTGTGTGTCTAGTCACCTTTTCCCGGCTTGGCCCCCCCTTCCCCAAGCAGACTTCCTACTCTGCGGCCGCAGCCCCCCCTTCTGGGCTTCTCCTCAGCCGCTTTCTCTTCTGCCTTGCCCCCTTTCCCCCTATCTGTTTCTCTCTGCCCTAAAGTTGGGGGGCCTTGGCAGGAAGTCAGGGGGCCATGCCCCGAAATGCCCCACTGTTGATACGGGCCTGGTCCTAGCCTTCCCTACGTGCCTGTTCACAATCTAACTCACCCCTTTTTGGATGAGGGATCCCTCTGTCTGCAACAGCTTCCACCAGCCCTGCTCCCTGAGAAAGAATACCCTCCCACTCTGGGCAAAGCCTTTTATCTCCTCTTCCCAGGCACCACCTCCTGTTCCCCTGCTGGTGTAGTTTTCCCTCCAAAATCTCCTGTTACCCAATCACAGGGTCCAGAGGGAACCTGGGAAATGTAGGCCCTGATGAGTACTCCAATGCAAGTTTCCCTGGTGCCACTAGGCCTCCCCAGAGCCTGTAGGCCGCACTACTATAGGCCCACATGATCATGACAGGCAAACACAACAGGGGAGGTGGTAAAGAAGGGCTTAATAATGGTCCTTCCCCCCGAACCCTCAGGCCACTGCATTCTTTAGCCCCCAACTTTTCATACAAAGCTATTTCTCCCATAGCTGTTGCTACTTTGATTTCCAAGAGTCCACACGGATGAAGAGTGGGGGGCACGGGGAGGTTAGAATCTTCTCCAAGCCTCTGGGCAGACTGGCACTACACTGAGTCCCCCGGGTTGGAGAATTAAAAGCAACTTGTGTTCATTAAACTTGCATTACGAGACAAATCAGATAATTCCCCTTCTGCCCGCTTCAAGGGTAATCCGATTGCCCTGCTGAATAAACCTCCAGTTGCCACTGAGCCACCCAGGAAGCGGCTTATGGCCTCCCAAAATAGACAATCACAGTAGTGCCAACAGCTTCCCCCACCACTGAAGTTCTCTCCCAGCTGGGAAAATGTGGTTGACCGCCAACCAGGAGGGCTTCTGGCCCCGATGGTGGACCTTCTGATGGCACCTGGGTTTTGGTCACTGTGTGACACAGAATGTTAGACTGGGTGGGCCATTGGCCTGATCCAACATGGCTTCTCTTATGTTCTTATGATTCCATATGCTGACAGAATTTGTGCCTGGGCTTCTGGACAGATAGAAACTTTGAAGCATTGCTTCTTGGAAATTGGTAACTTCTGAAGAATTAGGGATTTGTGCATTACTCCTCTCTTCTGTGAGAATGAGAGGTTGCTAATGTCAGATATAAGGCTCAGAATCTCTTGGCAGATGTGGATTTGTGAGTCTGGACCCCTGCAGTACAGGCAAGGGCATATACGTGGCTCTGCCGACTGTGAATGGCAGCTGAGTCATATGACATTGATCAAGAGCAATGGTAATGAGTTGGGAAACGGGGTCCAAGTCTCTCAGGCTGAAGCCCAGGAGATCGACCATGGCACCCCCTTAGCTCCTGGTTTATAAGATTATGCATGGGAAAGAGCAGGTAAAGAAAGAGGTACTTTTCTCCCTTTCTCACAATACAAGAACTCGTGGGCACTCCATGAAACTGCAGAGCGGTCGGGTTAGAACGGATAAAAGGAAGTACTTCTTCATCCAAAGAGTGATTAACACATGGAATTCACTGCCACAGGAAGTGGTGGGTGCTACAAGCATGGACGGCTTCAAAAGGGAATTAGATAAGCATATGGAGCAGAGGTCCATCAGTGGCTATTAGCCACAAGGTATAGCTAGGGGCTCTGGGGCAAGTGATGCTCTGTCTTCTTGGTGCTTGGGGGGGGGGTCAACAGTGGGAGGGCTTCTAATGTCCTGGCCCCACTGCTGGACCTCCTGATGGCACTGGTATTTCTGGCCACTGTGTGACACAGAGTGTTGGACTGGATGGGCCTTTGGCCTGATCCAACATTGGCGTCTCTTATGTTCTTATGACCCTTCCCGTGCTCTTTTGCAGATCTTTCTCGGTGCCTTGTCGTTCGTTTACTTTGCAAAAGCTCTGTCGGGAAGTTACCTGAAAAGTACCATCACCCAAATAGAAAGGAGATTTGATATTCCTTCTTCTCTGGTCGGCCTCATAGATGGGAGCTTTGAAATTGGTATGTGATATACCCAAAAGTGTTTTGTTAGTGTGTGTATTTCCCCCCCCCCAATTTATTTTCGTTTACGGACCTTCTTCTCAGTTCAGGTTCTTCTTTCTGTGTTTCTTCAAGGGAATCTTTTGATAATAGTATTTGTAAGCTACTTCGGAGCCAAACTACATAGGCCAAAGATCATCGGAGCTGGTTGCCTCATCATGTCTCTTGGAACATTTATAATAGCCATGCCGCAGTTCTTTATGGGGCAGTAAGTACATTGTACTTTGTAGCTACTATGTCAGAAAGCAATATGTGCCTCTGCCTTCCTGTAATAGCCACACCTCTTATAATTGCCCAGTATGATGCTGACTATAAGGACAATGGAGAGGATGATAACTGTGGGTGGTTTTCAGCCTCTGAATCCCAGAGCCAGGAGGCAACATCAGTGGAAGGCCTCAGCCTCTATGCCCTATTGTTGGCCATCCAGAGGAACCGGTTGGCCACTGTGTGAGACAGGATGCTGGACTAGAAGGACCACTGGTCTGATCCAGCAGGGCTCTTCTGATGTTTTTAGGATGCTGGACTAGATGGACCGCTGGTCTGATCCAGCAGAGCTCTTCTGATGTTCTTAGGATGCTGGACTAGATGGACCACTGGTCTGATCCAGCAGGGCTCTTCTGATGTTCTTTGGATGCTGGACTAGATGGACCACTGGTCTGATCCAGCAGAGCTCTTCGGATGTTCTTAGGATGCTGGACTAGATAGACCACCTCTTCACCCAAAAATTAATTAACATGTGGAATTCACTGCCACAGGAAGTGGTGGCTACAAGCATAGACAGCTTCAAGAGGGGATTAGATAAACATATGGAGCAGAGGTCCATGAGTGGCTATTAGTCACAAGATATAGATGGAACACTGTCTGGGGCAGTGCTCTGTATTCTTGCTGCTTGAGGGGCAACAATGGGAGGACTTCTGGAGTTCTGGCCCTGCTGGTGGACCTCCTCATGGCACCTGGGTTTTGGCCAATGTGTGACACAGACTGTTGGACTGGATGGGCCATTGGCTTGATCCAATATGGCTTCTCTTATTTTCTTATGTTCACTGGTCTGATCCAGCAGGGCTCTTCTTATGTTATGTTCCAGTGGCCCCCATAGACCAATATGGAAAGACCCAATTGTATTTGTGTGGCGAATTCTCAGCTAGTGACAAAATCTGGGGTAGCTAACAAACTTAGGCAGCCTTTTGCAAAGGGTGTGACCAGTGCAAGGAGGACAGGTCTGTCTGAAGCTAGTGACAGCCAGTTCAAGATATTTTATCACCCCAAGCAAGGCGAGGGGGGTTTTGTCCAATGGTATAGCATCTGCTTGGCATGCAGGTTGGCCCAGGTTCAATCCTCTCAAAGGATCAGCTAGTGATGTGGCAGATCTTAATCCAAGACTCTGGAGAGCAGCTGCCAGTCAAAATGATCAAAATGGCACCAGGTTTTTGCCCACTGTGTGGCACAGAGCGTTGGACTGGATGAGCCATTGGCCTGATCCAACATGGCTTCTCTTGTGTCCATATGTTCTTAATAATGACCTTGATAGACCAAGGATAAGGCAGCTTCATGTATTCAAGGTATACCCTTCACCTCATGGGCCTTGGCTTGACTTGGCCAACCGTGGCAAAGCCCAAGAGGTTGATGCCAGCCATCTCCTGGGCCACTGATGGCTAGGACCCCTCTGAGCCCCCATGCCCTGGTTAGTGTACCAACCCAAGTAACTTTTTAGATGACCCTAAATGGAACATTAGTGTAGTGGCACACAAACTACCAGACGGTGGGGTCCAATGGCTGTCATCTTCTTGATTGTGTTTTGGACTGAAGGACTCTCCAATGAGTTGAATGTATTATTTTTCCCACATCTGAGTCGGACAAAATCTTGTAAAGAAATTCTTGGTTTCCACGCAGCTATAGGTATGAGATATTTTCTTCCTCCTCCAACTCAACCGTCAGCATCTCCCCGTGTCTGCAGGATCAAAATCAAATAACAGTCTCTGTCTTGGAAAGATCTCAGGGCAAAATACATGCAGGTAAGAATACATTGTTCCTCTGTAACGTCTAAGAATATCAGATTTGATGGTTTGTCTTGCATCCTGTTTTAATAAGCTTCTTGTCATGGGCAGCGGTTAGGGAGGTTGTTAAGTCGCTCGCTTAACAAAGCAGTCGGAGAGTGATTCAGCAAGAACACAGCTTTATTCTTCCACTCGAACACAACTCCCAACACGGATCAACATCTGATAGCCAGAACAGCCTTTACATTGCAGCTGTCCTGCCTTTAAACATTCCCGGCTAATGTAGCCACACCCACTGTACAAATACCAACCAATAAGGTTGTTCACATATGGACCAATCACGGATGTTCCCGCTCAGGGAGCTTGCTAGAAGGTGATTGGTTAGGTGCTTCCTGGGCTAGTAACACGATTGGATGGATTTGGATCCTAGCCCAGGACGAAGCTTTACATTACACTTCAATTAGATGTTTCACAACATATCATGCATTCAAGGCAGCTTTGAATACACTACAGAGGTTCACTACTGGCTGCCACCAGTCTGGTATGGGTCTCCTTGGAGGGCCCAGAACACCCAACCCTACCCCTTTTTACAGTACTTTGACAACAGGTCTCCCACGTGACCGAATGAGGCAGGAGGACCCAGGCAGAGTAACAAATAGTTTTATTTAACAGCGACTTTAGATTAATAACAAGTAGGAAAAATGAGCAAAGTAAAGGCAAGTAAATCAGTAAAATAATAAATCCTAACACGTCTGTCTACACAGTCCTAGCCTAACCCTAGGTGCCTGTCCACAGTCTAACTCACCCCTTTCATGGATGAGGGATCCCTCTGTCTGCCGCAGCTTCCACCAGCCCTGCTCCCTGAGAGAGAGAGAACACCCCCACACACACACACTTTTATCTCCTCCTCCCAGGCACCACCCTCTGTTCCCCTGCTGGAGCAGTTTTCCCTCCAAAATCTCCTGTTACCCAATCACAGGGGTCCAGAGGGAACCTGGGAAATGTAGGCCCTGATGACTACTCTAATACAGGCTTCCCTGGAGCCACTAGGCCTCCCCAGAGCCTGTAGGCCACACCACTATAGGCCCACGATCATGACAGTCCTTCAATGGGAAAGGATAGAAACAAGTCATGTTCTTGTTATACAAACAACAATCAGGGGCCATTTCATAGAAAAAGAGGTGCAGGAGCTCATTAGCATAACTCATTAGCATAACTTATTTGCATATGCCACGCCCCCTGACATCACCGGATGTGTGTCAGAAGGCAACACCCACCGCTCAGGCTCCACTGGACTGTTTTGGATCGCTATCTATTGGGGGGAGGGGGGACACCGAGATCTGCCCTCGCAGAGGAGGGAGAGCTTGTACCTGAATAAAACTTGGTCTTAAAGGTGCCACTGGACTGTTTTGGATTGCTAGCTATGGGGGGGAATGCACAGATCTGCCCTCACAGAGGAGGGAGAGCTTGTACCTGAAGGCGGGCCGGGGGCGGGCTCTGCAACTTACCTGGCTGCTTCTTGCTCCTCGTGGCCCAACTGAGGCCTGCTGGGAGCAGGGCAGGGGGTGGGGCTTGTTGCATGTGCCCGCCCCCTGGGCTCCTTACTGCCGGAGTTCCACTCCTGTGCGCTCCCGCAGGGAATGACCCCTGAACAATACCACCCTCAGTCTCTTGGGTTTACACATACAGGGTGTGAAAAGGAAGCTGGAACTTCCATGTGGATCTATGTGCTGCTGGGTAATCTACTTCGTGGCATCGGAGAGACGCCAATTCAGCCCCTGGGGATCGCCTACATCGATGACTACACCACAGAAGAGAGTGCAGCCTTTTATATTGGTACAATGATCTCTTTTTAAGAAAATAATCTTTCTGTGTCCCTTTTGCATAGTGTCTCATTCTAAATCGGACCATTGGTCTGCCAAGGTTAGTATTGTTTGGTCCAACTTGACAGTGACTGTCTGGGGTCTCAGATGTAGGTCTTTCACATAATTTAATTATTTTAACTGGAGATGCTAGAGACTAAACCTGGGACCTTTTGCATGCAAAGCAGATGCTCGGATGTTCTACTTTGGGGACATAGCCCCTCCCCCTGGTTTATTGTTATTTTAAAGTGGAAAAGCAGCTTATATGTCTTTAAATAAAGAACACAAACCAGGAATCTCCTCTTTGCAAAAACAGTAACCTGCCATAGAACTATGGCTCCTCAGCATGGCTATCGAAAATGGGTTCTACAGCCCTTTTGCACATGAACACCCTCTTTCTCTCTCTGCCACAATAGATTGGTTCCTCACCTTTCATCTGATGGATACCACTTCCTGATCTTCTGTAGAATCAAGGCCAATGGCTTTTGGGTTACAGCAGCCATTTAAATTTCCTCCAAATTTCCTCCAAAGTTACCTGTGTCAAGTAGGATGGGAGGAGAAATTGGTCTCAGTGTCAGGTTGCCCCCCCCCCCTCCCTGCAGGAGGTCCCAATTGAATTCCTTTAGCTTCTCCAGTTAAAAATCTCAGGTATCAAGTGCGAGGGGAAAACCTTTATCTGTTTCAGGACCCTGGAGAGCAGCTGCCCATTCACTAGGTAGACCAGTGGTCCAAACTGGTGCATCTCTTGGAGTGTGAGTCAACCACAAGCAAGAACGGAGGCGTGTATACCACCACAAGCCACCTGTGACTTTGGGGCATGGTTTGCAGAACAGGCAAAGTAACTGCTGCAAGCAAAATAAATGAGAGCTTGTTGCACCTTAATGACTAACATGATATTATTCCGGCACAAGCTTTCATAGACTAGAGTCCAGTTCTTCTGATGAAACACAGTGGGTTCTCACAGGAAGAGCTTTCGTATGGGAAGCATGAGAGAATAAACAGAAAGGCCAAAGGGGCCATGAATTGTACAGTGAAATGTAATCATGTAAAATTCAAATTGAGAAAAATGGAAACCATTCACTAGGTTTGTTAAGCTAATTAACCATTGTAATGGGTAGAGAATCCCAAGTTTTGTAAAGTAGTAAGCACCATTAATGAGTTAGTCATCCCACGTCCCTGTTAAAATCTTGGGAGCTGATAGTGTGGATTTCTTAATGAATTCCAGCTCAGCACTTTCACACTGGATTCTCCCTTTGACTTTTTTTTTTGGCAAAAAGATTGTGATCAACAGCAAAATGTCCTGGAAAAATGAACAGGTTACCCTTGTGAAACAGCCCTCCCTTTGTAAATATAGTCTTGGGGAAAAGAAATCAGAACTGGAGCATAGGTCATGAAGAAGTGATCATTCTTCAACCAATCATCCTGTTACATTTTCCTTTTTTTTTTAGTAAGTGTAGAATACCATTTTTCAATCTCACATGCTATTCTGTTTTTCTCTTCTTAACAGGGTGTGTGCAAACCGTTGCTATTATCGGTCCCATATTTGGCTTCCTTTTGGGGTCCTTGTGTGCCAAGCTGTATGTAGACATTGGTTTTGTAGATACAGGTAAGTCTGAGCCAATTTGTATGCTTCTATGAAATGTGATTTTTTATAAAATTCTCTTATATCTATCATTTTTCTTATAAATAGGCATTGTACATGTAAAAATCATTTTAGTTAGTGATTATTAGACCTACAATATTCTCCATGTATACTCTTTAATGGAGCTGCGGTGGCTCAAGTGGTTAAGACGCTGAACTGCAGGCTGTGGAAGGTCGGTAGTTCAGCAGTTCGAGACCCGAGTGTGCCACATGATGGAGTGAGCTCCCGTCTCTAGTTCCAGCTCCTGCCAACCTAGCAGTTCGAAAGCAAGAAATTGCAAGTAGATAAATAGGTACCACTTCGGTGGGAAGGTAACAGCGTTCTGTGCGCCTTGGTGTTTAGTCATGCCAGCCACATGACCACGGAAATGTCTTCGGACAGCGCTGGCTCTTCGGCTTTGAAACGGAGATGAGCACTGCAACCCTAGAATCGGATTCGACTGGCTTTCGAGCAAGGGAACCTTTACCTTTACCTTTATACACTTTAATAGATTACGAGTTCTAGAAAATAAATAGCACATATTAACCTTGAAAGGCCTATATGGTTTGGAACCTGCATACCTGAAGGACTTCCTAATCCTTTAAGAATCTACTTAACCGCTTCCTGCTGGGGTTGATGGGAATTGTAGTTTTCTCAGCCTTTTGATTAAACCAGAATACTGAGAAAAGTGTGACACCTAGAAGGAAATTGTGGCTTTGAAAGAACTGGAACTGGAATTGCAAGAGGGATACGGTCTTATCCCTTCCCTGTTGCTGGTAACTTCCCTCCCTTCTACAAAGATGAGGTTTGTTGGGGAGGGGAGGGCATCCGTTGCCAATTGCTCGGGGGGGGGATGTCCCGTTCCTTTAATAGTTGCATAATGTGATATTAATATTTTTATTCAGGGGTCTTGTTGTAGAAAAAGAGCTGCCGGAGCTCATTAGCATAACTCATTAGCATAACTTATTTGCATATGCCACGCCCCCTGACATCACTGGAAGTGACAGAAGGCCACACCCCCTGACATCACCGGAAGTGTGTCAGAAGGCCCGGCTACTTACCCTCCTGCTTCATCCTCATTCCCAAACGGAATGAGGATCGAAGAGTAAAGATGTGGGCGGGGCTCCACCACGTGACCGCCCCGCCCCCTAGAGGTTCTCTTCCGGAGCTCCGTACCTGAGAGCTCCCCCCCGACTAGAGCCCTGTTTTTATTTAAAATAATTATTAGCCACCTTTTTCCCTGTGGACCTTAAGGCAGCTTACTATATTAATAAAGTATATAAAAGCATTAAAGACATAAAACCAAACTTTAAAATGACAATTTAGGACTGCTTTAATTAAATCCAGTCCTAAATAAAATCATCTCCAGCTGCCTCCTAAAGATCGAAATGGAGGGGGCCCAAATGCACCTCCCTGAGTCAGACAGGGATGCAGAGGACGCAGTCCGGTCTAGATGTAATTAGGGCAAGGACCAGACTGAGTCAGACAGAGAGGCAGAGGACGCATGCAGTCCAGACCAGTGTTCCCTCTAAGCTGGGTTAGTGTGAGCCAGCTCGCAGTTTTTTAGCCTCCAGCTCCACATTTTTGTCTTTACTCAGGAAGGACGGCTCCAGAGCAAACTAATTGATGCAGTAGCCAAATCGCTGGCTCACAGCTTTAATGCCAGTAGCTCACAAGGTAGAATTTTTGCTCACAGGACTCCACAGCTTAGAGGGAACATTGCTTATGACCTTTTCTGCTACCCTCCATGCCACAAAAAGTTTCCTTTCTGCAGTTTAAGCCTCTATTAAAATGAGTGGACCATTTTTGTCCAGGCCAGCTGGCAACTCTAGGAAGGGACTCGGAGGGAGGTCTGGGCAGTAACGGGAACGGACGATAAATCCATTTCAAGTTACGGCCAGATTATAAAGTGTACATGCTGGAGTCGAGAACTGAGCAAGATTATTTTAACCTGGCGAGTTTGCACTACACAAGTCTTCTAACCTGAAATGCGGCAGCATCGCTTGTCCTGCCTGTTTGTCATTCCTGATGGCAGTTGCCTTTCCTTAATTACTATTGTCCCTATTCACAAGACCTGTACATGAGGTCCATAGCTAGAGTCTATGCCCACTGCCTCCCCATCCCTTTGCTATACTCTGCTTCTACACATTAGATTACCTGTATGCACCAAGCAATTTCCCATCCTGTCTTCTCAGTCTTGCACCTTTGCTAATTTTAGCAGTTGGGAGAAAAAATGGAAAGAAAACAGGATTGATGGTGATGGTCGAGAAATTTTCCCCCATTCTCTATGGCATAGACCATAAAGATCAGAGAAATTCCTAGAGAGTCACCCAGAAGTGACATCATCGGCAGCAACCCTTCCACCCAGAAGTGACATCACTTCTGGGCAACACTCTAGAAATCCCTCCACCTCTACAGTCCGTCTCCTGACCATAAAGACTGGGAGAATTCCTAGAGGAAGCAATGTGTCCCCAACCCCAAATCCAGCCTCCACAGGCACACCCCCCCCAAAAAAATCTGGCATTTCCCAGAATGGAACGGGCAACCCTATGTACCCCTCATTGTTCCAGGTGTGGACCACATGCTGAGACACAGGCAGCAAGACCCCTGTGCAAACAGGACGCTGCATGCAAGATCGAGTGCAGCAGAAATGTTGACTGTTTGGATCAGGCTACAGAATAAATAGTAAAGAGAACACTTGGAGCCACAGGCTGGTTGAAAACCTTCGTCGTTGATCCTGTTGATGATAGATAACTCTAATATCTTTTTCCCCCTCTTCAACAGAGAGTATAACTATAACTCACAAGGACGCTCAGTGGGTTGGAGCTTGGTGGCTTGGCTATTTAATAGCTGGCATCATCAGCATGGTGGCAGCAATCCCTTTTTGGTTCTTACCAAAGGACCTCCCACGACCGGAGACCCGAAAGGATTCCAGCACTTCCTCTGAGCAATCCAAATTCATTACGGATGATAACAGAGACCATCATATTGGCTATCAAGAGCAAGTCAAGATTCTTGAGATGGCCAAAGGTCAGTCAATATGGCTCATTGATTTACTCTGAAGTCGGGTTTCGATCAGAATTTCAGTGCAGGCTTTGGAACGGTCTCAGCTTGTGATTCTAACTTGTGCAAAAACCACAGGATTACAGCAAGATTATAACATTCCAGATGCCAGTAGTGGGAAGAGAGCAAAATTTGTGCCTTTATGTGGGGATTAATCTGGGTTATGATGAGATGTATATATTGCAAGAAAATCTCATGTACTTTCTGAGCATTGTTGCGACTGTGTATATACCTCATGCTAACTTCAGGAATGCTATCCACATGAGAATAATCACTCCCTGGTCCTCCTTTTTTGAGCAAAAGGATTTCTGCCCATGGCATGCATGTCTGCTACAAAGATCCATTCAACTGAAACAAATGAACTCATCTAGTAAAATTGACGAGTTGTATAGGCAGCCCCGTAGCTAGCAACTTTTTGCTTGGGGGGGGGCAATGTTTTGTTCAGCTCCCCAAGGAGCTACGGTGCCCCTTCCTGTAGCGCGGCACCAGGGGCAGCCTGACCTCCACCCTCAGCTCCCTTCCGGGGCTGGGAGAGGCAAGCCGTGCAGCGACTGGGCTGGCCATGGAGGTGCCAAGCACGGGCTCGTTGGCGTGCCAGAGCGGGCGCACCTTGCTGGGGCCAGAGGAGGCGCCTGCCTGCCTCCTTGCCTGACCTGGCCAGGCTTACCTGCTGGTGGCCGGTGCGGTGAGCATCTGGTGGTAGCCCAAGATGGACACTTCTCCCCCGCCATTCATGCTTGCTGCCTGCCTGGGCCCCAGGCCTCAAAGTGGGGAAAGGAAGGGGGTTGTGCCACCTTATTCCTTCTCCTTTCTCCAAAACCACAGCCATGTCCTCCTCTACTCCTTGGCCTATCCCAGGAACCTGCTTTTAAAGGCCCCTCCCCTGGGCCTACTTGACCTCTCTCTGAGAGAGGGCAGTGATTCGCTCCTCCCCTGTCCCTCCCACTGGGCTGCTGGATGGCTCCTCCCCCCAGCTTAGGGTTGCCAACCTCCAGGTGGGGGCTGGGGATATCCCAGAATTACTATTGATCTACAGACTACATAAATTGCTTGCTTGCTTATTCACTTATTTATGTATTTATTTAGTTAAAACATTCATTCCACTTCTCCTGGAGAAAATGGCTGCTTTGGAAAGTGGGCTGTGTGGCCTTATACCCTACTGGGGTCCCTCCCTTCCCTAAACCCCAGCCCTCCCACTCTCCACTCTCAAATCTCCGGGTATTTCTGGCCACCCGACCCCAGCGGTCCTCCCTCCTGCCCTGTTGGTCATGCCAGGGCTAGGGTGGGATAGGCTGCCAGCTGGGGTCGCCAACTCTGGGATGAGAAAGACTTGGATATTGGGGGGCGGGGAGTAAGCCCAGGAATGGTGGGCCTTGGGGAGGGGAAGGACCTTAGCAGGGCATAATGCCATTAAGCCAGTTTGGTGTCGTGGTTAAGTGCGTGGACTCTAATCTGGGAGAACCGGGTTTGATTCCTCACTCCTCCACTTGCACCTGGCTGGATGACCTTGGGCGAGCCTTAGTTCTGATAAGAGCTGTTCTTGAAAAAGAGCAGTTTCTGTCAAGAGCTCTTTCAGCCCCACCTACCTCACAGGGTGTCTGTTGTGGGGAGGGGAAGGGAAAAGGAGTTTGTAAGCCGCTCTGAGACACCTTTGGGTAGTGAAGGGCGGGGTATAAATCCAATCTCCTCCTCCTCCTCTCCTTCTTCTTCTCTGAACCATTTGTTTGGTTCTTTAATCTGAGAGAACCGGGTTTGACTCCCCACTCCTCCACTTGCACCTGGCTGGATGGCCTTGGGCAAGCCATAGTTCTGACAAGAGCTGTTCTTGAAAGAGCAGTTTCTCTCAGAGCTCTCTCAGCCCCGCCTACCTCACAGGGTGTCTGTTGTGGGGAGGGGAAGGGAAAGGAGTTTGTAAGCCACTCTGAGACACCTTTGCTCGTCTTCTTCTTCTTCTTCTTCTTCTTCTTCATCCTACAAAGCAGCCATTTTTCTCCAGGGCAACTGATCTCAGTAGTCTGGAGATCAGTTGTGATTCCAGGAGATTTCCAGGTCGCACCTGGAGGCTGGAAACCTTCCTGCCAGCCCTCAATCCCTACCTGTGTTTTTCTCTGGCCCTCCCAGCAACCTCTGGGCCTGGGCTGCTCTTCTGCTTATCTTTAGGGATGGTCACGAACAGCACTTTTGTGGTTTGGTTCGTGGTTTGTGGCTGAACCATGAACCAGTCCACAAACCGCTACGTTGGTTTGTGAACCGGGCTGGTTTGTGTCAGTTCTTGACCCTTTCCTGCTCCCCAGCAAAAGCTTTTATTTATTATTTATTTATTATATCATTAAAAGGTACAGAAACAAAAGGGAGGAAAGGAGGAACAAAAAGTCATTAAGCATTATTCATCAAAAGTTTCTACATTTTCCATTTCCATTCTAATATATGGAATAAGTGTAATAGGTACATAAATCAGGAGCAGAATATAATCTCAACTCAATAACATACACTTCTCAAAATATAAATATACTTCTTTTTTTAAGCACACCAATTTTTCAACAAATTAATATAGACAATTGAATACGGTAATTTTAAAGTAGCATTTATAACTCTTTTTCTGGAAATAAAAAAATTCTACATATTACTTACTCAATATTGTTTTAATCTTTTAAATAAAATAAATATATTACATATACTGAGTATCAAGAAGGAAGAAAGCAGGGGTTTAAATGGCTCAGAGCCATTTATACCCAGGCTTTCTGCTCCTCGTGAACCACCACTTGCTCCTCATGAACTGCCTTAATATTCGTGGGAAGTTCGTCAGTTTGCAAACATCGCTTTGCAAACCACAAACCAGCCAAAAATGGTAACAAACTTTCATTTGTGGGTCGGCTTGTGCCCATCCCTACTCATTTTCCCTTGTGCAGGTTTCTCTGGCTCCACCTCAGTTTCTATCCTGGCTTGCCTTGGTGCAAGCTGCTCTGGCCCCACCATGGTTCCTGCTG
>NW_015167637.1:142614-159388 GCF_001447785.1 Gekko japonicus
GCGGAGGCTGTGGAGGGGGCTGTCTTTTCCGGGCGGCTCTAAAGTTGAGGCCCAGCTAGGGTTGCATCTGGAGATCTCCTGCCATTACAATTGATCTCCTGGTGACCAAGATCAGTTCCCCTGGACAAAATGGCTGCTTTGAAGGATGGACTCTATGACGTTATACTCTGCTGAAGTCCCCTCTCTCCCCAAACCACAACCTCCCCAGTCTCCACCTCCAAAATCTCCAGGGATTTCCCAACCCTAACCCCAGCTGGTTCTTCCACCTGCATGTGGAGTTGTGGTGCCAGGGAAAGTAAGGCCGCCAACCTCTTTTGTTAATGTAATGAGCCGCTGTTTTGCTTTGCAGATTTTTTGCCTTCGCTTAAGAGCCTCTTTGGAAACCCAGTTTACTTTTTATATCTCTGCTCCAGCGTCATCCAGTTCAATTCCTTAATCGGCATGGTGACCTACAAGCCAAAATATATTGAGCAGCAGTTTGGGCAGTCATCTGCAAAGACAAATTTTGTTATAGGTATGTCTTGGGTCCTTCGCTGTAGGTAAGTCGTAGATGCCCGCATGTGCCACGTTTGGTGAACGGGCTATAGGATGGCAGCAAGCTGTCATTCTCAGTATCCTTGAGCAATGCTTGTTTGTATAAATGTATGTGTGTGTGTGTGTATACACACACACACACAATACTTACTTAATTGAATTTCTAGCCTGCCCTTCCCTGCAACGCAAGCTTCAGGGTGCGTTACAACAGTGAAAATACACAATAAGTTAGAACAATTAAAATACAATCTAAATAATATTTAAAAACCTATACAGCATCAAATAATACATAAGATGGCAATCAGGGACAGTTAGTTAGTGCTAGGCTTGCCAAGTACCCCCGGGGGGCAGGGAAACCCCCGTCCCTGAAGCCCGTTCCCCGCAGCCGGCGGATCGGGCGCCGCATGCACGTCACCAGGAAGTGACAGGATGATGCCGGGCACGCTGGGGGCGGGGCCACAACCATCCGAGGGAAAACTCTATGGTTTTCCCTCGGATGATTGTGGCCCCGCCCCCAACGCCCCCGACGTGCTTACATCACTTCCCTGTGACGTGCCTGCGGCGCGTGCGTGCGAAGACTCCCGGAGTGAGCCTGGACTCCCCTGCTCCGGGACAGGCAAAGACTTGGCAACCCTATGCCGAGTGGCTATTACCTCGGGTATTGGTTGGGGAATTCTTGGTGCTTTTGGGGGTGGAGCCTGGTGAAGGTGAGGTTTGGGGAGGGAAGGGAAGGGACATCAGCAAGTATAATGCCATAGACTCCACCCTCCAAAGCAGCCATTTTCTCCAGAACTGTTCTCAAGTCACCCGGCAATCAAATGAATCACCCATTATAAAAGATCTGAACAGCTGTTCCTGTTGAGATCCAATTTGGGGTAGTGGTTAAGAGCGGCAGACTCCAGGTTTGATTCCCCACTCTTCCACATCCAGCCAGCTGGGTGACCTTGGGTCAGTCACAGTTCTCTCAGAGCTGTTCTCTCAAGAGCAGTTCTCTCAGATATCTCTCAGTCCCGCCTACCTCACAGGGTGTCTGTTGTGGGGAAAGGAAGGGAAGGAGATTGTAAGCCGCTCTGAGACTCTGAGTGAAGGGCAGGATATAAATCCAACTTTTCATTTTCTTTTTCTTTTTCTTCCTCCTCCTCCTCTTTTTCATCTTCTTCCTCCTCCTCAAATTAGTTTGACAGCAGTATATCAGTGATGTAATTATATGTATAAGCATTAGAATCCCTTCCAGTTAGTATGAGGACTGCCACTAATCCACTTGTCTTGTCCAGAAAATACAGATTTCTTACAGAAGTGTGGGCAATCTCTTTGAAACTTTGTTCTTTGAAATTTTGTTTGCCTCCCCCAAAAAGGCCAATGTCCAATTAGGAAAATCAGAATTCACCACAGATTTTGCTTTGGACTAAAGAGGGAGGAGATATTCAAGAGTGCCGTCTTTGTTTGTACATATACTTTGCAGACTTGCCAGGTCCCCCCTGGCCACCAGTGGGGGATTGGGAGGAGGGTTGCCAGATCCAGGCTGGGAAACCTCTGGAGAACTGGGGCTGGAGACTGGGGAAGACAGGGACCTCAGTGGGGTACAATCAGGAGTCATTTCCTGCAGGAGCGCACAGGAGTGGAGCCGGTGCGGAGCGGAGCAGAGCCTGGGGGACTTGGCAAGCCTAGTAGGGAGGCCGGGATATCAGCCTAATAAAACCAACCAACCAACAAGTCTCCAGGAATTTCCCAGCCTGGATCTGACATCGCTACTGGCCATGCCCCACTGGTGGCCAGGGGGGACCTGGCAACCCAAAAAATTCTTTACTCAGTTGCTGCCAGTAGAGTTGATGCTGAATTTGGTCTACAATTGTCCGAAATGCTGGATTTTCTCTTTGGGCCAAATGTGTGTGTGTGTTTCCAAGGAAAGCAAGGAATGTTCCTATAAAGCAAACAAAATTTGTCTGACTCCAACATCACCTTGCAGTACAATGCTAAGCAGACCACCAGTGGGCTTGGAAGGACTTTGAGGATGCTCGTTAGCTGAAAGTCCCATATTGGCATCTGCTGTGCCGGTGGAAGGAGTGGCGTAAGCTTATGGCAGCATTCCCAATTCCAGGGGATCTGCAGGTCTCACCTGAGACTGGCATTCTGTTCTGCTGCTGCCTTTCCACTTGGCCCCAAGGCTTTTGCTGCTTCAAAGGACAGGGGAAGGAGAGATCCTAACTCCCCCCCCCCTTCAAAGTAAGGGGCAGTTGGAATAAGGTCACAGAATTAAAGACAGCTTGAAAATCTCAGCCCGGATAGCACAGAAAAGACCCCGCCCCAGAGGCGTGTTCCCTGCTGCTGGCGGATCGGGCCCCAAAAGCAGCCATTTTCTCCAGAACTGTTCTCAAGTCACCCGGCAATCAAATGAATCACCCATTATAAAAGATCTGAACAGCTGTTCCTGTTGAGATCCAATCTGGGGTAGTGGTTAAGAGCGGCAGACTCCAGGTTTGATTCCCCACTCTTCCACATCCAGCCAGCTGGGTGACCTTGGGTCAGTCACAGTTCTCTCAGAGCTGTTCTCTCAAGAGCAGTTCTCTCAGATATCTCTCAGTCCCGCCTACCTCACAGGGTGTCTGTTGTGGGGAAAGGAAGGGAAGGAGATTGTAAGCCGCTCTGAAACTCTGAGTGAAGGGCAGGATATAAATCCAACTTTTCATCTTCTTTTTCTTCTTCCTCTTCTTCTCCCTCTTCCTCCTCCTCCTCTTCTTCATCTTCTTCCTCCTCCTCCTCTTCCCCTTCCTCCTCCTCAAATTAGTTTTACAGCAGTATATCAGTGATGTAATTATATGCATAAGCATTACAATCCCTTCCAGTTAGTATGAGGACTGCCACTCATCCACTTGTCTTGTCCAGAAAATACAGATTTCTTACAGAAGTGTGGGCAATCTCTTTGAAACTTTGAAATTTTGTTTGCCTCCCCCCAAAAGGCCAATGTCCGATTAGGAAAATCAGAATTCACCACAGATTTTGCTTTGATCATCTAAAGATGGAGGAGATTTTCAAGAGTGCCATCTTTGTTTGCACATATACTTTGCAGACTTGCCAGGTCCCCCCTGGCCACCAGTGGGGGATGGGGAGGAGGGTTGCCAGATCCAGGCTGGGAAACCTCTGGAGAACTGGGGCTGGAGACTGGGGAAGACAGGGACCTCAGTGGGGTACAATCAGGAGTCATTTCCTGCAGGAGCGCACAGGAGTGGAGCCGGTGCGGAGCGGAGCAGAGCCTGGGGGACTTGGCAAGCCTAGTAGGGAGGCCGGGATATCAGCCTAATAAAACCAACCAACCAACAAGTCTCCAGGAATTTCCCAGCCTGGATCTGACATCGCTACTGGCCATGCCCCACTGGTGGCCAGGGGGGACCTGGCAACCCAAAAAATTCTTTACTCAGTTGCTGCCAGTAGAGTTGATGCTGAATTTGGTCTACAATTGTCCGAAATGCTGGATTTTCTCTTTGGGCCAAATGTGTGTGTGTGTTTCCAAGGAAAGCAAGGAATGTTCCTATGAGGCAAACAAAATTTGTCTGCTTCCAACATAACCTTGCAGTACAATGCTTAGCAGACACCAGTGGGCTTGGAAGGACTTTGAGGATGCTCGTTAGCTAAAGCTACACTGTTAGCTAAAACTGAAAGTCCCAGATTTGGCATCTCCTGTGCCGGTGGAAGGAGTGGTGTAAGCTTATGGCAGCATTCCCCAAGATGGCGCCTGTGGGCACCATAGCACCCACCAACCCCTTTCCAGACTCCCACCAAGTGTTTTAAGAAAGTGGGTGGGCCTAGATCACTGGAGACCTGATTGGCCCTTTACCTTTTTATGTGTGTGTATATATTTCAAATTAGACATCTTGTGCCCTGTGTGTGTGTGTGGTTGGCACCTCCTCCTGCAGTGGCCATTTTGTGGCTTTGGTGTGTGTTTGTGGTTGGCGCCTCCTCCTGCAGTGGCCATTTTGTGGTTTTGCACACAACCCTGTGTCAGAATTCCGAAGGACATCATTTTAGTCTGCTGAATGCTGTTTTATGCAGTTTTTATGCCCTGTGCTTGATTTAATATTGATAATTCTGATTTTGTTAGTTTTTATGGTCTGATTGTCTTGGTTTATTTAGGTTTTTTTTTTTAAAAAAAAAAAACTTTCTGAGATACTTCAAGGAATGTTGTGTAGGGGCAGCATATAGATTTTCTAAACAAATAAGTAAAATGATGATAGGTATCATTTCAGTGGCACGCCCAGTGGATTTCTGGCTGTTTCTTCT
Source organism: Gekko japonicus (assembly GCF_001447785.1). Taxonomy (NCBI): domain Eukaryota; kingdom Metazoa; phylum Chordata; class Lepidosauria; order Squamata; family Gekkonidae; genus Gekko; species Gekko japonicus. Next base: position 147,424 of record NW_015167637.1, read on the forward strand.
CTGTCCTAAAATAATGAATCAAAACATTACTACAGGGATTCAAAGGCTGCTGTTATCTTGTAGAAGGTCTGGCAGGCCAACTGGTTTCAATTTCAGACCAGTCGTGGGCTGCAAGTTCCCTGCAACTCCTAAAACTGTGTACATTCCTTGAAGATAGCAGCTGGCATTTCCTGGCATGCAACTGATTAAATGGCAATGTAATCTGTAAGCACCAAGGAGCCATGGCACTCCAAACAATTCCTATGCACACCGCACAGTGCCTTCCATTGTACTCCAAGCTTTTCTGAGCACTAAGCCTTCAGCTATGTGTGAAACGATTTAAGACTTTGCAGTGTAAGAAGTATAATTTATGAAGAACAGGCGAAAGGTTTAGTGCTGTTACTACAGTTCGATAATGCGGGTCGCCAAAATATGCCCAGAATATCTTGCATTTGTGGAGCGGATAGGTAGAGAGATGCGAGGGGTTGCCATTTTGAATTTCGAGTTGGAATGACTGAGGGAAAAATAGGCAAAAAATTATTCTATAACACAGAGCAGGATTCTTTAGGGGGGATTAAAATCTAAGAAATTTTTTAAACAGGGATTTCAATAGGACGTTTTCCACAGTGTCAGCTTTCCCGACACCTTCACTTGTACTTCTCTGCTGCTTTCCCCTCGTTTCCACAGATGTTTTCGCAGTCCCAGACACAAAAACGCAGTTCATTCCCTGTTGTTCTGCATCATCAGACGTCCCTGTTTCCAGGAAGTCCCATGCCACTCCACAAGAGGGGGCAATCTGGGGTTTTGCTCCTGGGAGGAAGAAATCATCTACAGAAACAAGGGAAAGCCGCGGATGAATAGACAAGCAGGCAGGGGGAAACTTGACACTGCGGAAAACGTCTGAGTCTAGAAAAACTAGGGGTGTTCCACCCACTGTGTTGATTTTACTGTTTTGGACTGCAGGTCTCATCAATATTCCTGCAGTGGCCCTTGGGATATTCTCAGGGGGGCTGATCATGAAGAGATTCAGGCTGAATGTTTTGGGGGCAGCGAGGCTCTCCTTGGCCTCCTCCTTCTTTGGCTACCTGCTGCTCCTTTTCCTGTTCGCCCTGGGTTGCGAGAATGCTGACGTGGCAGGCCTGACCATCTCCTACCAAGGGTATGTTTGCTTGTGTCTTATTTCATTTTTCAGCAGCATGCTTTATGGCAGCTCTGCAGCAGTGTGAATGAGCAAGAGAGATGCTACTATGCATTGCCGGATGCTTCTTTTAATCAAAAGGACACAGGAGGAAAAATACGAGGAGGAATAAGACAAATAATTTTTTTGGGTCAACTGTGTCGGCCAGGGTCATTTCCTGCCGGAGCGCGGCAGAGCGGTGCTCCAGCAGTAAAGAGCCTGGGGTGCCCCCCGCCGTTTCCCCCCTGCTGCCTCCCTGCCTTACCTCCTCTTCTCCAGCCGCGGCGGGCTGGGGAAGGGAGAGAACGGCATTCTAAATATGCCTGCCCTTTGTCAGAGGGTGTGGCATATGCAAATGCATTATGCAAATGAGCTCCTGCACCTCTTTTTCTACGAAATGACCAATGGTGTCAGCCTTAAGTCTTGCTGTGAACATTACAGATAGGGCTCTTCCGCACTCTCATTTCTTTCTTTTTTTTTAAAGTACCCATAAGGTACACATTTATTATTTTTCCTATTATACACCAACAAACAAACATACTACATCATACATCCACTTACACACATAAAACATACAAAGAGATCAGTATATTATCTTATAACTCTAATACCATATTTAAAGAATTTCTATAAGTTTGCTTAAGTTTCTGTATACTCTTATCTTTTTACCATAGTTTCTATTTAACTAAAAAAGATTAATAATACCAAAAATTTCATTCCTTTAAGCTATGCATTTATATTGTACCAATCATACAGTTTTTCCCACGTCCTTTGAGACGCACTCTCATTTCTGTCAGTTGTGTGCGTCTGTGCCTTTTTCCTTTTCTGCACTTGTTTTGCTCCCTCTAGTGGTTGATTTAATATTACAGCACTATATGTCGAGCATATTTCCCAGAAGCACAGGGAAATATGCAGGACATACAGTGAGGTAATATCGAAGTCATCACTAAAAGGAGCAAAATGCATGCGGAAAAAGAAACAAAACAAAGAAAAGGAGACACAATTGATGAAAATGGGAATGTGGAAGAACCCATAGTTTTGTAAATAAATAGTTCCTAGTTAAACTGGGGAGCAAGTCCACCTCTTCCCTCACAGTACTTCATTTAGTTAGCACCTAATGCTGCTTCCACACAGCAAAGATTTTCCGGGTACCTCTTGATGTGGCTGTAAATGCAGAGGTGCTCACTAGGGTTGCCTGCACCAAGCTGGCAATCAGCAAGAGAACTCACCAAGGTAGTGGGGGCCCTTGTCATTAATGTAATGGTGTTAGCGGTGACACGTTGATGTCACTTCTTGTGTGACTGGAAGAGATGTCAGTGCAATGCTGAGGATGTTCAAGCATTTGGCCAAAACTGTATGACTTAACCATAGAGTTTTGCCCAAAAGCTAGACCATCTCAGGCAACACGCCGGTGTCAGCTCCAGTCGCATGAGAATTGACGTGTGTACGTTGGGATGCTGGCATCCTCCCCATTTCCCCTTTTTTTTTCTTCCACCTCCCAGGTACGTGGCAGCAGAAAGAGCCCACTAGCAGCAGAGAATCCCCCACCCCCCAGTGGGAAATTGGGAGGCCTAGTAGTTGCAGTGGCAACAGGGTGCCCACACAGTACTTCTCCTCACACCTTCCTTGCCTCCTCCCCTTGGCAGGTGCCATTTACCCCCTCCCCGCCGCTGTTATATCGCACTGCAGCAATACAGCAATTGCAAGGGGGTTTTCTAATAACAAGCCTGAGAAAAAGCCCTCTAGTGGCAGGGTGGAATGTTGGCAATGGAGCAGGAAGCCAGGAAAATGGCACCAACTGTGGAAGGGTCCTTCAAAAATGTGCAACCTTCCTGACCACATGGTGCGTGCAAAGCTACTTTGACTGCAGTTTTTCCGAAAAGGTCATATCAAACCAGGTTTGGGAGTTAACACAGGAAAACAAGAGAAATTGGACAATTAGGTGACAATGTTGGGTGGATGCTCCGATTTTGATACCAAGCTGGAGCAAAGGGTGTGTGTGGACATGAAGGTTTGTGGCATCCTTGCTCTGAAGTCGATGAGATCCTAAGGAATATCCCAAGATTTTCTTGTCTTCTCTCTAGTCACCAGCATATCTCTCGGTATGAACCAACCCTGTTTTCGGAGTGCAATTCGGGCTGCGTTTGTTCCAAAAACGAATGGGATCCCATATGTGGGGGAAATGGAATCACCTATATCTCAGCTTGTCTTGCTGGCTGTAAAATGTCCAATGGAAGTGGGAAAAACATGGTAGGTGGATTTGTTCTTCTTGACCATTGTGTGAAGATGGAGAAGTCAACCCCTCCAAATTGAAAGTCACTAAAGCATTCTCCCCCCACTTTCCTTTATTTATTTATTTTTTTGGAAAGTGTTCCCTGACATTGTTAATGGTGATTGTTTCAGAAGTATATAGAAGGTTCTGTAACCCCCTGTGTTGTGTACCAAGGGAGACCGCGCACACGGTCGGGCTCGCACATGGTGATGCGGACAGGTTAAGCTTCACATCCAAAAACAATAGAAGCGGAGGATCCAAGAGCTAGCCAAGAGCTAGCCAATCGGCCAGCCCGGATCCTAAAAGGAACCAATGGTGGGAGTTGTTTGTAAATAAACCTATCACGGGTGTGGGTGTTGGGTGTGGTTAAGAACGGGAATATAAGCGGGCCATGGGTCCCGCTAGTTATCTCAAGTTCTCTTATGCATGAATAAAGTATGACCTGAAACCACTACGCTATGCCTCAGTCTCGGTACTTTATACCCTGGATAGCCAAAGGATCTGTCCATATGGGCTAAAGGTGCCTGAAACCTCAACACAACCTTTTCTTTTCATGCATATTCATGCTCTCCTGGTAACCCACATTCTTGTAACATTCCCCAACCATTCGGAGGATTATCATATATATTTTTAAATGATTATCTTATATGTGGAAAGGTTCAGCAACCCTTTATGCTTTTATAATTATTGTTTCATTCATATTGTTTTTATTTGGTTTCTTTATAATGGTTTTATTCATATAGTAAGCCACCTTGAGTTCCTCAGTGGAAAAAGGTGATGAATAAATGTTCCAGATCACTCACTCACTCACTCACTCACTCAATCACTCACTCACTCAATCATTCAATCAGTCTCCAGACTGGAAATGAAATTTGGACCACTCTGGCTGTTTTGAAATATATTTCGCTCGTTCTTAACATTCAAACTATTGCCATTAATTTAGTACTAGGATAATCAAGAGGTGAGCCCACCGAGTTTCAGTGTACGTTTAATTTATGCTGTTTTAAAATGTGTTGATTTTCCTTTTAAATTTAATTTAATTTAAATTTTCTTTTAAACTTAGGGAAGATATTCTGTTCCTTTGTATTTTAACCATTCTTTCATTCATTCATTCTCCAAAAGCCTATGTAGCTATATTCTGGAATAAAAGTTAGGGGACTGTTTCAGTATATCATCAAAGTCTCTTTTTTTAAGTGTTGTATGAAACTTTTTTTTTAAGTGTTGTATGAAAAAAACCACAGTGTTGTGGAACATTTTAGTACACAGGAAAAGTCTCTATAATGTTCAAATGAAACTAAAGAAATGAAGAACTTCTCATAGTACTTTTGGGGAAGTGTTCTGATTTAACAATGAGGATTATCTTAATTTATTATTAATTAATTATTAAATTATCTTAATTTATTATTTACATAGTTTAGTACATTTTTATCCTGCCCTTCTTGCGAGGAGCTCAGGATGGTATACATCGTTCTCCTTTCTTCCATTTTATCCTCACAGTAACAGTGTGAGGTAGATTAGGCTGAGAGTGTGGAACAGGCCCAAAGTCACTAAGAAAGCTTCCAAGGCAGAGTTGGTATTTGAACTTGGGTGTCCTAGATCCTAGACTGACACTTTAACTAAATGCCACTTTGGTGTAGTGGTTAAGAGTGGCAGACTCTAATCTGGAGAACTGGGTTGGATTCCCCACTCCACCACATGCAGCCAGCTGGGTGACCTTGGGCCAGTCACAGTTCTCTTGTCAATTAATAATCATAACTTCCCCCATATTGATAAGGAATTAAGGCAATTTGGCTAACACAGGGTTTCTGTTGTGGGGAGAGGAAGGGGAGGAGATTGTAACTGCTCTGAGACTCTGAGTGAAGGGCAAGGTATAAACCCTCCTCCTCCCCCCTCCTTCTGTCTGTACCTTATAGCAGGTCCTGTTCTTACACTTCATTTCCTCCATTTCAGATATTCTATAACTGCAGTTGTGTAGAAATAACAGAATTTCTGCCCAGAGCTTCTTCAGCTGTGGTGGGACCCTGTCAAAAAGGAAATGAATGCCCCAAAATATTTCTCTACTTCCTGGTCATATCAGTTATCACCTCATACACACTCTCCATTGGAGGCACCCCTGGATATATCTTACTTCTAAGGTGAGAAGCTTTTATTCCCATTACCCATTGAATGCTGATTCAGGTCTGCCAAGCCCCTGGTTGGGGTGGGGGATCCCCACCCCCAGCTCCCATTGCTCACCACCACGGAGAGTGGGGGCAGGATAAAATGTGGGTGTTTTTTTATTTAAAAAGATGCCAGCTGCAGCACCATATTACTTGCATAAAAAACAAGAAATTACATAGGGTAGCTCTGGGAATCAACAGAAACTCTATGGTTTATCATAGAGTTTCTAGTGATTCCTAGAGTTACCTAGTAGAAAGACCAGTAGCACCTTGAAGACTAACAAACTTTATTGTAGCATAAGCTTTCCGGAAACAAAACTCTCTTCGTCAGATGCATCTGGCGAAGAGAGATGTGTTTCCCGAAAGCTTGTGCTACAATAAAGTTTGTTAGTCTTAAAGGTGCTACTGGGCTTTTTAGTATTTTGCAGCAACAGACTAACACGGCTAACTCCTCTGGATCTAGAGCTACCTGTGTCACTTCTCTTTTTTACTGGAGATTATATGATGCCGCAGCCGGCATCATGATCCCACCCCTAAATCCCTACCCACAACTCTCTCACTGGTAGCCAAGCTTTCCCTGGCAACCATAAAAACAGAGGGCCCTAGGGTGCTCCAGCTGACGAGAAGCAGTTGTTTCTGGCTCTGCACATTCTTATGTAGACTTACTGCAGTCTAAAACTGATGGGCTTAGATGGCAGTAACTCTGTATAGGCTTGCCAGAGCATGGCTTGCCAGAGAGGCCAAAAGTTAATCAAATTCTGTTGGTACATTTTTTCGGTACATGTCTGCGGGGCTGGAAAATATCCAGATCTATTTCTTATTCTCTATATCCTGAAAGGTCTGCTCAGATGCTGACCCCTTCCAGTTTTGCATTAAGAATCTGAAATGAAGTGATGAGATTAAAAAGACTAAAATACCACCCGATGGCAGCCAGTTCTGCAAATATTTCTGGGAATTAGGTTTCTTGGGCAAACGTCCATCGCACTGAGATTCAATGACTTTCAAGTGCTGTTCACCTAGAATCCTGTAGGTGGCAGTATTATACCGATATTACCATTTGTCTGTTGCTTGAGGCCATTATTGAAGGGTATTCTACAGCACTAAATATGTGAAAACTTTTTGTACTTAAGATTACCTTAATAAAACATTTTGATTTACTTGGGGGGTGGGCGGAGTAGCTCACACTAGAATTACATGGAAGCCCACGAAGCTGTGTTGTATTGAGTCTGTCGAAGTCACAATTGTCAACTCAGACTGGCAGCAGCTCGGTCTTTCACATCACCTACTACCTGGTGCTTTTTTAACTGGAGATGCCGGGGATTGAACCAGGGACCTTCTGCATGCAGAACAGAAACTCTGCTGCTGAGTCACAGCCTCTCCCTTTCCTTGTGTCTCCCCAGTGTAGACCAATGGGATAGATGGAAAGCATCAGACCTACACCTTGTAGCTAATTTCTTACACTGTGAGTAATGGGGGGGAAAATAAGCATTTGTGCTTTACATATTTCAGATGCATCAACCCTCAGCTCAAATCTTTTGCACTGGGCATCTATACGTTAGCTATAAGAGTTCTTGGTGAGTAGGGGGTCTATATTTCCTCTGGTTTTGAATTGCATCAGGATATTTAGCTTAAAACTGTAATTTGCTTAGATTCAGAAATGTGGTATCACAACAAACAATGGACAGCATGGTTCCTTGCTAGTGGTTTTGCACACACATGCTGAACTGCACACCTGAAAGGAAATTCTTTATAGGTCGAAATGGAGACAATTTTAACTCTCTGCCCCATAAGCAGAAGGGTAGGAGGGGTTGGGAAGACCTTGCCTGCTTCTGAGAGTCTGCACAACGAAATTCCAAATCTTTGCAGAGTCTCCGTTCCTGCCCCTCCTCTCTTCAAACTTCTCTTTTGATCACGGCGGAATCGATTTGAAAGAGACTCCAAATTCCTAAAAAGAGAGGAAGAAATGGGCTGAGAATTTCTGGGAGAAAACAGATAAAAGGGGATTAAGAGAATTCCCCTTAAAGAGGAATCAAGAGAATTTCTCTTAAAGAGGAATCGAGAATTTCTCTTAAAGAGGAATCAAGAGAATTTCTCTTAAAGAGGAATCGAGAATTTCTCTTAAAGAGGAATCAAGAGAATTTCTCTTAAAGAGGAATCGAGAATTTCTCTTAAAGAGGAATCAAGAGAATTTCTCTTAAAGAGGAATCGAGAATTTCTCTTAAAGAGGAATCAAGAGAATTTCTCTTAAAGAGGAATCGAGAATTTCTCTTAAAGAGGAATCAAGAGAATTTCTCTTAAAGAGGAATCGAGAATTTCTCTTAAAGAGGAATCAAGAGAATTTCTCTTAAAGAGGAATCGAGAATTTCTCTTAAAGAGGAATCAAGAGAATTTCTCTTAAAGAGGAATCGAGAATTTCTCTTAAAGAGGAATCAAGAGAATTTCTCTTAAAGAGGAATCGAGAATTTCTCTTAAAGAGGAATCAAGAGAATTTCTCTTAAAGAGGAATCGAGAATTTCTCTTAAAGAGGAATCAAGAGAATTTCTCTTAAAGAGGAATCGAGAGAATTCCTCTTAACTATGCTGCAGTTATGGAGCTGCGGTGGCTCAAGTGGTTAGGACGGGAACAAACGGTGCGGCGGCCAAGGGGCTTGCCGGCTGTACGATTCAAATGCATTCAGGTGACTTATCTTCTGGGTTTCTTCGTATTCGAAATGTTCGTTTCTTTGGCAGCTCTTTCTGAATTTAACCATAGGATGTGTAGATTCCCTAGACTTTGAATGTCCTTCAAGGACTCGAAGCTGTGCTAGTGATCCTGGAGATACGGGGTGGGTGGAGCCTGGGGAGGGGGAGGGGCCTCAGCAAGGGTACAGTGCCATGGAGTCCCTCCTCCAAAGCAGCTGTTTCCTTCCAGGTAACTGATCTCAGCAGCCTGGTGCTTTGCCCGGTAATTAGTTAGTAATCTTATCCTAGCACATAGGAGAGGATTGATTATGCTGCGAAGAGAATCAGTAATCTCTTCAGCACAACTGCCTTTTCCCACATGTACCTTAGAGGGTGTAGACTTTCCAATTTCCCGGGGGGGGGGCTGGGTCAGAGGCATTGCTGTGCTAGGAGCAAGGGTGGCTCCCGGGGGAGGCTGAGCACCTTCCTGAAAATTTCGGCGGGGGCTGAAGCCCCGCCGCCCCCACGAAGATTACGCCTATGCGAGAGTGCTCCAATCAGGGGCCCAGGACTGACTGGCCCTCCCGGGTCCAAAGGAGGCCAGGCTGGCAGTAACCAGGGCCAGGGCTTTCTTGGTGGTGACTCCTCTCTGGTGGAACGAGCTCCCAGAGGAGATCAGGGCCCTGCGGGACCTTTTGCAGTTCCGCAGGGCCTGCAAAACGGAGCTCTTCCACCAGGCTTTTGGAGCCACCACTACCGTTAAAAACTGACGGCTGAGATTAGAGAGCACTGTTTCCTTCTGGAATTCCAACAACAGCCTGAGCCAGCGCCGGAAGGAGAACTAAAGAAGATCGAAAAACCGACTGTGAGACGAGAGAACTGAATAACAGCGGCCATTATGGAATTAGTGTTACTAGCACTTTACTATTTTTATTTTATTTTTTAATTTTATTAATACATTTCTACCGCGCCCTCCCTGCAAGCGGGCTCAGGGCAGCTTACAATAAGGCACCATGTGCCAAAAGCATAAAATGACATAAAAACAATCTACATTAAAGTGCTCAGTCGTTACGATCAAAATTTAACAAGATGGGATCAAATTTACAAGATAGACTCCCCAGTATCTTCCATAACAACAGGGAGATTAAAGACCCATAGATGTTACTCGACCCCATCCAGCGGTACTGATCACAGTGAAGTCATGGTTGATCTTCATGGGGCCACCCCTCAGGTCTACCAATCGTGGTGATGGTACTATGATGTGATAGAAAGGGTTTTAGACTTGTTTTAATCTAACCTATATATTGTGTTTTACTGTATCTTGTGTGAGCCGCCCTGAGCCGCCCTTGGCTGGGAGTGCGGGGTAAAAATTCAGTAAATAAATAAATAATGCAGTTACGCAGGACCTGTAAGGCAGAGATGTTCCACCAGGCATTTGGTGGAGGATAGCGACGGTTTCCATCTGCTCTGGCACTCCTGTCTCCTGCCTCCCCCCCCCCCACGGGGCAGTGGCACACTCTGATGTAGTCTTGCGCCATCTAATCAGGGCTGTCGTTGCATTTCATGGTGCCAACGGTGCATTTTAACTATGAACGTTTCCTGCTGTTGTACACACCACTCTGAGCCCGGTTCTGCAGGGGAGGGCGGTCTAGAAATTTAATTTAATAAATAATTTAAAAATAAATAAAGGATAAAAGAGCCAGTTTGGTGCAGTGGTTAAGTGTGCTGACTCTAATCTGGGAGAACTGGGTTTGATTCCTCACTCCTCCACTTGCACCTGGCTGGATGACCTTGGGCAAGCCATAGTTCTGACAAGAGCTGTCCTTGAAAAAGAGCAGTTTTTGTCAGAGCTCTCTCAGCCCCACCTACCTTTGTTGTGTATCTGTTGTGGGGAGGGGAAGGGAAAGGAGTTTGTAAGCCGCTCTGAGACTCCTTTGGGTAGTGAAGGGCAGGGTATAAATCCAATCTCTTCTTCTTCTTCTTCTTCTTCTTCTTCTTCTTCTTCTTCTTCTTCTTCTTCTTCTTCTTCTTCTTCTAAATAAATAAATGAAGGGTTTAAACTCCCTTCTCTCCTCACAGGTACATCTATCTGGGCTTGACCGTTGCGTTGGGCACCATGTCCACCTTCCTGAGTGTTGCCGTCCTGATTGTCCTAAAGAAAAGGTATCTTCCGCACGAAGAAAGCATTGTGACCAGGGGGCAGCGGGGGGCGATCTCGGCTAAGAACCGGATAGACAACTTCGTCAACAGTGATCACTTGATTCAGACAACCTACTGGCCAGAGAAGGAGACACGGCTTTAGGACAACTCAAGATATCTTTTGTCAAGTCTGGGAAATTCTGGTCTAAACCCTTTGGCAAATTGATGCGTCTGAGGCAGGATGGGGCAGATGTCATTCTTTACTGTAGGGGGTTCTTCTTGCATGTAATTCTGTACAGCGGCTTTCTAGAACCTGTTTGAGACCTGATAAAAAAAGCAATTTTGCATTTGCTTTTATTAAAAACAACCAAGGTGAATGTATATTTGACTTGGCAAAGTAAACAAATGGAATTTTTGACATGCAGCAAAACAATCTTGGTCGCTCCTTGGATGAAACGTCCGTCTGGAATGGGACGTGTGTCTGGTTTGGAAACCACTGAGTTGCCACAGCTGAACTGTAATTGTCTTTCACATTTACGGTGTTCAATCATTGTGACTAAGGGCTTTTCTGTATTCTAATTTCCCTCACTTATAAGTTCCTGTTTCTTCAGGGTGGGAGGGGGTGTCTGTGCCACACATGTCTTGCTCCCTCTAGTGGTTGATTCTATATAACACCCGTTTGTGTTTGGCATATCTCCCTGCAGATTTAAACTGCAGATTTTTTTTATTCTGGACATAAACCGGTGTGATATCAAATTGACCAGTATAGGGGGCAAAGGACAATTGGAACAGAACCCCCCCTCCAAAGACATAAGAAATTACAAGTGAGGAAAATGAGAACGCGGGAAAGCCCTAACAAGATTTATTCCAATTTATACTGGAATGAATTTTGTTAGTACTTAAGGCGCCACTGAATTCCCATTTTATGTTGCTGCTACTGTCTAACATGGTTTGCCTGTCCAGAATACTCTATAAAAGTCAGAAGAGAATACCGTTAAATGTAATGGTAGACATCTCTGAGCTTCTTTGCATCTGGATGAATTTCGGCTGTGATGGGCTAGTTAACTGCCCACTCAGTGTGTGTGTTGGCCTCGTGTTCTGAATGGATCCAGTATGGCAGCCCTAGTGTGCATGGGTTAACTGCTCTAAAATGTCTCCCAGCTGGAGAACAAACTTGAGATAGACGTGAGGGTGGGTCGTCTTCTCTTTGCTTCTAGAGTGAACACATCCAATGCCTCCGTCCCTCAACAGTGACGGTACTTGGACAGTGAGCTAGTTCCGAGCACTGCCACGTGAGCAGTGTATGTGCCGTTTCCAAATAACATGGAGCAAAATTCTGCACACAGCACCTCCATTCTGTAGCTGAAACCAGTGGCGCAGCCTGTGTTTGGTCATGTTGCGTAGCTGTGTAATTTAGTTAGGGGGAGGAGTGTGAAGCTATGCTGGGAACTCATGCCTGCCCCAGCTGATGGGTATTCTGATTACCTTTTCCACTGGATGTTGATATTCCATCCAGTGTTCCATCAGTGCTGATATTCCGCTCTGGATGTTGAGATTCCATCAGTGTTCCATCAGTGCT
>NW_015167638.1:0-8967 GCF_001447785.1 Gekko japonicus
TCTTCTTCTTCTGCTTAAGTGCAGGCCTGTATCTGAATCGGGCCTGACCAGAGTCATCCAGAACACCAGATTGCAGCAGGATGCACCTTAGATTTGGGGGGGGGGGGGGGGGGCGGCGCATTGACACCAGGCCTTGCCGGGAAGCTGCCCCAGAATACCAGGCAGGGAGAGGTGGTTCTTCAAGAATGTGGGCCCCAGGTCAGGGAGGCTTTGCAGTGTGCGCACCAGCTCCTTGAACGGGACCTGAAAGTGAAGCAGCACCCCATCAAGGGCCCTCTTAACAGGTCCATCATTGGTAGGGTTGCCAGACCTCCCCCCCCCACCTCCGGATGGGGGTCCCCCGGTTTTGGGCACTTCTCTCTGCCACTGGCCAGCTGGCCACCAGGGAGGGGAATGACTCCCCCAAACAGGCAAGAAGCCGGAAGGAAACATGTTGTGCCTACATCACCCAGAAGTGATGTAGGCGAGTTGGTGATGTCAGGGGGGGAACACTCTGGTTTGGGGGCAAAACTCTATGGTTAGAAGCTAATTCTACCACACAGAGTTTTTGCTTACGAACCAGAACATCGCTCCCAACGTCCCTACATCACTTGTGGGTGACGTAGGCACATCACATTTACTTCCAGCTTCTTCCCTCCCGGCTCCTGGTAAGTTCACCCCCATCCCCCGCCCATTGGCTCGATGGACCTGGCAATGCTAATCGTTGGGTCGTAGCCAGTGTTCCCTCTAAGCTGAGTTGGTGTGAGCCAGCTCACAGTTTTTTAGCCTCCAGCTCACAGATTTTTGTCTCAGCTCAGGAAGGAGGGCTCCAGAGCAAACTAATTCATGCAGCAGCCAAATCACTCGCTCACAACTTTAATGTCAGTAGCTCACAAAGTACAATTTTTGCTCACAAGACTCTACAGCTTAGAGGGAACATTGGTCGTAGCAGGTGTCATAGGAAATACAAAACCCTTAGGGTTGCCAGCCTCCAGGTGGGGCCTGGGGATGAGACTGTGTGGCCCAGTGGTCACAGTGTCAGATCAGAATCCGTAAGGATAAAACTAAAGGATAATCTGTAAGGATAAAACTAAGAAGAGGAGAACAATGTAAATCTGCTTTGGGTTCTCACTGAGGAGGAAGGAAGGCTACAAGCGCAGCACATAGATCAATAAATAATCTCCTGGAATTACAACTGATCTCCAGCCCAGGCTACAGAGATCAGGTCTTTTAGGGAAAATGGCTGCTTTGGCAAGTAGACCGCGTGGCATTATACCTCGCGGAGGCCCCTCCCCTTCCCAACCGCCACCTCCCCCAGGCTCCACCCCCAAAACTCCAGGGATTTCCCATCCCAGAATTGGCAGGCCTTAGGGTTGCCACCCTACAGGTAGCTCCTGCAGATCTTCCGCTATTATAACTGATCTCCAGGTGACAAGATATTAGTCCCCCGGGAGAAAATGGCCGCTTTGGAGAGTTGACGCTATGGCATTATACTCCGCTGAAGTCCCTCCCCTCCTCAAACCCCGCCCTCCCCAGGCTCCACCCCCAAATCCCCAGCTGTTTCCCGACCCAGAGCTGGCAACCATCTGCCTCATGTGCATTTCTATTCTTCTGTGTTCTCCTCCCTTCGTTCTGTCCTCATTCCAAACCATTTTCCCCTCACACTTCCTGTTTAAAGATGGCCTCAAGCTAATAGCCGCAAAATGGAAGGGAAATGCAACTGCCTTATGCAGTTCCGCAGGGCCTGCAAGACGGAGCTCTTCCGCCAGGCTTTTGAGTAGGAGCCGCCGCCCCTACTATACCATCACTGTCATGGTTTGACGAGGCCCTGAGGAAACACCTGGAACACCTGGATACTGAAAAAAGATCTAAGCCGTTCTCCTGTGGACGCAAACAGCATTGGAAGTACCACCGGAACTGCACTGATGCCATCTTTGGATCTATAACATCAGAAGTTTGAGCACCGTTGTTTTAAAGTATTGGATGTTTTTAAATGGTATTATTATGTTTTAATCTACTGTGTATATTATGTTTTAATTATGGCATGGTTTACCTTGCCCTCGTTAGCCGCCCTGAGCCCATTGGGGAGGGCGGGGTATAAATGCGAAAAAGAAATAAATAAATATAAATAAATAAGTATTTCCCTGCCGTTGGGAAGCAATCTCTTTGTCCTGCACAGAGAACAGCAGAAAAAGAAGGGTAGGAAACTGCGACGGCGCTGGAACTTGCACCCTCCCTCAAATAGCTGAGCTCCCTGCACACGTCCATGGCTGTGTGGGGCCCAGCGCAACACCTTTGGGAGATGGCCTGTCAAAATTCAGCCTCACTAGTGTGGTGCTGGAAGAGAGTTTTACGAATACTGTGGACTGCCAGAAAGACAAAAAACGGGGTCCTAAATCAAACGAAGCCTGCACTCTCCCGAGAAGGAAAAATGAGTGAACTGAGGCTATTGTACTTTGGTCACATTATGAACAGAGTCCCTGGGAATGACAATTAGGCCAGGAAAAGCTGAAGGCAAGCAGGGAAAAAAGGCAGCAGGCAAAGAGCAAGAACCAACGTGAGATGGATGGACTCTGCGAAGGAAGCCAGGGCCCGCCATTCGCAAGACCGGAGCAAGTCTAGGACGTTTTGGAGGACGTTAATTCACAGGGTCGCCCTTAAGTCAGAAGGGACTTGAAGGAATTTAACACACACACACAGTCTGGCCAGCAAACTGCTAGCCAGAGCATGAGTGGGGGTGGCAACACTGCTGACATTTCCCATCCAGCCTCAAGGAGCATTCTGGCCAAGTACCCCCCCTTTCCCCACTGGAGTAGCAGAGCTGGGGCAGAAGGTTCCCTGCTTCTACAGCAGAGTAGGAAAGGTTAAGGGACGGTTTACAAGGGAATGGGGAGAAGGGAGGAGCACGTCACTCCTTTCAACACCTGGAGGCAGCCCCGTAGCTAAGGAATTTTTGGGAGGGGGCCTGGGGGGGCGCCAGCTAATTAAATCAAAGCACAATGGAGGTGGCAAGTTGGGGCACTCAGGGGTCAGCCCGGGAAGGAGGGGGCCTAGAAGAAACACTAGGGGGCCAGGCCCCGGGAGGGCCATGTTAGCTGCGGGCCAGCCTGGAGGGGTAAGAGGCAGAAGGAATCCCTGGGACCCAAGAGGAGGCAGCCGTCCAATTCAAAGGTTCTTATTTATTTAGTGCCCCAACTTGCCACCTGCATTGTGCATTGTGCGACGTTTTTACCCCACCCTCCCCGCGAACGAACTCAGGGTGGCTTACAAAGAAAAATGGCTGCACTGCAGGAGAAACACCTCTCCGCTTTGGGCCACCCCCCCAGCAGCCCCATAGCTAGGGAATTTTGGGGAGGGGGCCTGGGGGGGCGCCAGCTAATTAAATCAAAGCACAATGCAGGTGGCAAGTTGGGGCACTTAGGGGTCAGCCCGGGAAGGAGGGGGCCTAGAAGAAACGCTAGGGGGCCAGGCCCCGGGGGGGCCATGTTAGCTACGGGCCAGCCTGGAGGGGTAAGGGGCACAAGGAATCCCTGGGACCCAAGAGGAGGCAGCCGTGGACAGAGTTCCCCTCTCCCACCCGTCCCATTCAAAGGTTCTTATTTATTTATTTTTGACGTTTTTACCCCACCCTCCCTGCGAGCGAGCTCAGGGTGGCTTACAAGGAAACATGGCTGCATTGCAGCAGAAACACCTCTCCACTTTGGGCCACCCCCCCAGCATGCTCCCCCCCCCCTTCCAGCTTACCAGACAGGTCGCTGGGGCCACTGGCCGTCTCAGATCACTCATCCACCGAAGCAGGTGGGTGACCGGTTGGTGTTGGCAAGGGTCTGAGAGGGAGGGACTGGCGGCGGAGGGCCCCAATCCTAGAACAAGGTTTCCAAACTCAAGATTCTGAAATCCCTGGCCAGGCTACACCAGAGGAAGAAATAACGGAAGGGGAGTTGAAGTGGGCAGTGATTCCACCTGCTGAGAGGGAGACAGCTAGAAATTAACACGTGGAATTCATTGCCATGAGAAGTGGTGGCAGCTACAGGCATAGACTGTTTCAAGAGGGGATTAGATAAACATATGGAGCAGAGGTCCATCAGTGGTTATTAGCCACAAGGTACAGATGGAACACTGTCTGGGGCAAGTGATGCTCTGTATTCTTGGTGCTTGGGGGGCAACAGTGGGAGTGCTTCTGGAGTTCTGGGCCCACTAATGGACCTCCAGATGGCACCTGGGTTTTGGCCACTGTGTGACACAGAGTGTTGGACCGGACGGACCACTGAATGATCCAACATGGCTTCTCTTATGTTCTTATGTCTCCCGCCCCCATGGGGCACCATACAGCAGGAACAGCTCTTCCACCTGCTCCATTGCAAGAGCACAGGGTGTCCTATAGAGATTTGCCTGACCCTGTCTCCATGCAAGGAAGAGAGACAGAAGACCACGATCAGTTTTAAGCAATCTTGCTCTTGAGGCTGAAAACACAGTGAAAGCCAGGCCAAGTGAATGGTGCTGCACCACAGCACCCCCCCCTGCACTGGATCACTCTGCTTGGAAAAATAAGAGCTGGTGTGAGCTCAGGGGACAGGCAAGGCCCCCGTTTCCCACGGTACAGCCAGCAACCCACCACAAGATGGAGCCAGAAGATTCTGTCTTCAAAGCCCAAAACTGCCAGGAGAAAATTTTGGGCACACATCTTCTGTAGGCTTGTAGGCAATGGCCGTGAGGCTCTTGCTAGATCTTCATTATTATTGTTACACTTTGCATTTGCACAGCATTGTCAGAGAGATCGTATCCCTTCACATGCATGACCTTGTTGGTAGTCCTTATACCAGTGGTGGCAAACCTATGGCACGGGTGCCAGAGGTGGCACTCAGAGCCCTCTCTGTGGGCACGCGCGCCATTGCCCCAGCCAGGCCCAGACCATCATTAAAGTGTCGAATTCTCTGCCAAATAATTTTAAGTAAATGAAAGCATTTGGGATTGCTTTCCTTACTTTGTCTGGATCATCTTAATGTATGAGTTGTTTTTTCTAAAGTAAAACCTCAGTATTCAGGTTAAATGGCCGTGTTGGCACTTTGAGATAAATAAGTGGGTTTTGGGTCGCAGTTTGGGCACTCGGTCTCTAAAAGGTTCGCCATCACTGCCTTATACCAACCCTGTAAAGGAGGCCTCTGTATGGTGGGTATCGCTAGCTGAGTTTACAGGATTCAACTAAGGACCGCCCTCAGTTGGGCCTTGGTCCCTTAACCACTATATGGAGGACAGGTCTATCAGTGGCTATTAGCTATGGTGACTGAGGGGAACCTCCACATTCCGAGGCAGTCAGCTTCAGAACCCAGTGCCAGAAGGCAACATCAGGGGAAGATCCTGGCCTCAAGGCCCTGTTGCTGGACCTCCAGAGGAACTGGTTGGCCACTGTGTGAGACGGGATCTTGGACTAGAGGGACCACTGGCCTGATCCAGCAGGGCTCTTCTGATGTTCTTATGCTATACCAACTCACAGTGACATGTGTATCTTAAAACTGCCCTCCCCCAACTAAGATGGCCTAACATATACATTTGGCATATGCTTTTCCCCCTGGGATGGACACTGAACAGAGACGCCCATTTTGTCATCTGTGCACTGAAATATGATCAAGCCCATCATACTGCAGGCCACACGGATGGCCAAGGTACCCAGGAGCAAGAGAATTCTACTCCCGCAGAGACAGGGTTGTTGGATCATGGCGCTGGATCCAGGACGTAACTATTTATTTACTTCATACCTCCACTTACTCCCTAATGAAGCCCCCAAATAGCTTACAATGTTCTCTCCTCTATTTTATCTTCACAACAACCCTGTGAGGTATGTTAGGCTGTCAATGTATGTGTTACGATCCTGGGCCTATAGTAGGGTTGCCAGGTCTGAGTGGGTGCTCTGGGCCCTCCCGAGGAGACCCATACCAGGGTGGTGGCAGCCATTAGAGAACCTTTCTAGCCGCTGCCCGCAACAGAATGACTCACCCAAGGTCATCCGGCAAGCTTTCATGGCAGAGTGGGAACCTGGTTGCCATGGGATTAAACTTTCCACTTCCAGCTCCAGGCCACATCCATGAGCAGATTTTTCACATGGCAGAGAAACTGTGAATGCTTCTGTGCCCCTGTTAGGGTTGCCAAGCCTGGGTTGGAAAATACCTGGAGACTTTGGGGGTGGAGCCAGGAGAGGGCGTGGTTTGGGGAGGGGAGGGGCCTCAGCATTGTACAATGCCATAGAGCCCACCCTTCAAAGCAGCCATTTTCTCCAGGGGAGCTGATCTCTGTCGGCTGGGGATCAGTGGTAAAAGCGGGAGATCCCCAGGCCCCACCTGGAGGCTGGCAACCCTAGCCCTTGTGCCATGTGAAAACAGCTCCATCGGAAGGGCTGCTGGAAGACAGATGGGAATGGGAACAGCGTGTCTAGAGACGCAGGACTGAGCCCCAGACGCCTTCCTTCTTCCTTGATTCTACATGAATTATACGTTGCAAACAGCCGTTGCCCCTCCATTACTTATCGTGTCTTGCCAAACCACAAGCTTATAATCTAACTAACCTAGCAAAAGATATATTGCGTTGCCGTACAGATTTTAGTGACGTTTGCATTTGCACTTACGGCCCCCTTCCATCCCGAGGGCTTGGAAGAGAGAACAGTAGATTTGGTTATTCTGTCCTACACCTGGACACCAAAACCCAGTCTTTTCTTTCTTTTTCTTTTTAAACCTTACCAGAAAACGGGCAAGCTTCAGCTTTGGGAAGTCTCCAAGAAAGAGCCTCTCCGATCTGGGAGACAGCCAGATGCCTCCGTGTGCCACTGCAGTCCTGACAGTGCAGAGACGGCATCCCTGGAAGAGCCCTCTCCCTCCATACGGAGGATTGCAGTGAAACCGCAAGGTGTGTGTGGGGGTGGGGGTGTGTGTGTGCTCTCTTGGTACTGATGCACTCCAGGCCTCTGTCAAATTTATGGGCAGGACCTGCTGCGCGCTACAGCTCCAAGAAAGCCCAGGGAAACCTACAGGACAGGTCCCGAACCTCCCTTGACTATTAGGGGAAAGAACAAGGCTGTAGGCCACAGCCAGGGATCCGGCTGAAAAGAATACTAGTGGTTAGTTTCTTACGCCTCCTGTTCGCATCCTTGCACTGAGCATGACTAAGAAAAATAGAATAAACTATGCAAGGTATGAGAAAATACATACATTTATCCCATTCCCGCCCCTTAGGAGTTCATTATTGTTTTGAAATCACTTGATTCATATCCTTTATGGCCGGTATTAAAAGTATGGATTTCGTTATTGCGGCCAGGTTTTGTTTCCCTTTGCTTCAATAGGAAACACATTTCCAGCTGCAACCCCTTTGATTCCCGCCCTCCAGTGGGATCCGATCCCAGGAACTGCACCCCAGCTGGCTTCCCACATAGAATCCCGGCTTCCGAGGAATAAACTAACTCCAGTCTACCTGGTACCTGCATTTTGTGCCTTGTAAGAACCAGAGTTTGCTTCAAATGAGGAATCCCTAATTGCACCATGCATGAGAAGGGGGTGGGTGGGAAATGAAGCGTGCACATGGCAATATGCACACACACTGGCTGGACTGGAGCTTGTGATGTCTGTAAGCAGGATCTCTCTGGTCCTTCATCCCCACAGTCCTTTCCCACCTGCTTTGGTTCTGCTGTTCATGGGTCAAAGTGTTTGCAAGCCTGCCCCCTGGCAATGCACTCCATCTCGCTGAAAGACCTCTGCCTCTGTTGCCCTCCCGACCTCCCAGCACTGACCTCCCAGACACTGTAAGCAGAAGATCTGCCCCTGCACATGTGTGCAGCTGCAGCCCTCCCAGACCTCTGAAGCAACACAACAAATGCCAGAGTGTGGAGACGCTGGGCACAGAAATGCCAGTGGGACCATCAGCTCATTCTTTCGGTTGCCCCATGGTTGCCCCACGGCGCCTGCCAGGAGCACCTTTTCTGATGCCTGCTAAGTGTTTCCAGGAGTGGGTGGGGCCAGAGAGGGCCTGTGCCCAGCAAGGCTTCTGATTGACTGCTGGAGATTTGATTGGTTGCACAGATTTTTTCAAATGTTGCTTTGGCAGCAGCTGCCAGCACAGCCCAAGGATCTACACTGTGTTACTGAAGTTAAGCTGTGGCCTCCTGTGGCAGCCATTTTGCTGCTGTGCCCACCATGCTGTGTAAATTCCCAAATGTGCCCACAGGCTCAAAAGGGCTGGGGACACCATCTTAGATTGTCAGCTTTCCCTTCACTGCCTCACATGACTGGGGAAAGCAAGTTGTACAAGTGCCAGATGTTAAAATGGACATTTTCAAAAACTTCCAAGGGTTATGTTACCTCTAAGCTGCGGAGTCTTGTGAGCCAAAATTCTACTTTGTGAGCTACTGGCATTAAAGTTGTGAGCGAGCGATTTGGCTACGGCATAAATTAGTTTGCTCTGGGGCCATCCTACACGAGCTAAGTCAAAAATCTGTGAGCTGGAGGCTAAAAGGCTCACATTCACTCATCTTAGAGGGAACAGTGAAATCCCAGACGCCAGGGTGCCACGGTGCCTAGACATTTCATTGTGGTGCCCAGTATTTTCACCGGTCATTTCTTGTAAGCACCTCTTGGTGATTCTCATTAGAAGTACAAAGCTTATTTAGGTGAGAGATAGAGGTCAGCTGTTTGTTGTGATGACCACCAGGGTTACCCCATTTATACACAACAATGCTGTTGTTACAGGTTTTAAAAAACGACAAGCAACCGTGAAGAGTTTAGGACTAGGTTTTGTGGGAACAGTCGTTAGAAAGTACAAGCAGGGGACCTGGAAGGATTTGCAGGGGCATCTCATTTCCCCATCCTTCCCACTATTTCCTCATTCCCTTCCCTGGCATCCCTCATAGCCCTTTTTCTGTCCTTCTCTCCTTCCCACCCACCCGCCAACCTACCTTTATCTGGCCCCCCCCATCAGCTTTCCCTCTTTCTCTCCCCCCCCCCCCCA
>NW_015167638.1:9096-11508 GCF_001447785.1 Gekko japonicus
CCCGCCTCTTGGCCTCCTCCACCTCCTCGCCTTTCCTTCCCTCTTTGTCTCCTTTCCACCCAACAAGTAACCTACCTTTTATCTGTCCCCCATCATTGGCTACGTTCATTATTCATTTACTTCATTTATATCACACAGGGCTTTTTTGTAGAAAAGGCCCAGCAGGAACTCATTAGCATAATAGGTCACACAGAACAGCAAACCAATTTGCATATTAGGCCACACCCCTGACAGCACAGCTCATTAGCACATTAGGCAGCACCCCCATGTTACCAGAAGTGTGGTCATCCAGCCACACCCACCTTTTGCTTCTTATTCTGTTTACCTTGTTTGTGGTCAAAACCCTGGGCCTTTTTTTGTAGCAGGAACTCCTTTGCATGTTAGGCCACACGCCCCTAATGTAGCCAATCCTAATGAGTTTCTGCTGTTGGGTGTGGCCTATTATGCTAATGAGTTCCTGCTGGGCGTGGCCAACTCGGGAGCCAGCCGGAACTCCGTTCCTGCGCGTTCCTGCCCAAAAATAGCCCTGATTCACACCTTTACCCACAATAGACCCAAAGCAGCTAACATCGCTCTCTTCGCCTCTATTTTATCCTCACAACAACACTGTGAGGTAGGCGAAGCTGAGAGTGTGTGACTGTCCCAAAGTCACCCAGTGATCTTCCACAGCAGAGTGGGGGATTCAAACCTGGGTCTTCCAGATCCTCTAACCACTCCACCCTATTGGCTTTTGTGGGGTGGTTGCTGTTGAACAGCACCAAGCACCAGGAACTCAAGTGAGTTATGCAAGTCATGTGGCAGTAAGTTGGCCGGTGGTTGCTGCCAGGCCTGGTCCCAATACGCCTGCCCTCAAAGGCCCAAAAAACCTTGGAAACGACCTTGTACCCTCTTCCTGCCTTCTCCTGACAGAAACAAAGGCTCAAATACGGTTGTGGTTGCCTAGCGATGGTCACTGAGGGCATCTGTCTCTTAAAGCTACAGGTGCTTCTGCAAATGTGGGGCTATTCTCCGGTTTGTAGAAAGATCGGTCTTGTCTCTCCATGGCCCCATGGCATCTGCAGTCTCTACAGATGGGATCACATTGAGAATTAGAGATATTGATGGTCATTAAAATATAAAACCCTGAAGGCTGAAAAAACAAGTCTGGGTCCTAAAGTTTCAGGGCGTTCTGTAAAGCCAAAGAGAATGTGTCAATTATTGGGGTCACCAACTATCATGAATTTTAGAAAGTAGGTGCAGAATATTATACATATCCATTCTCCACAACCCCCCTAGGAGCTGAAATTTTTCCGCCATCTTGGAATTGATTATTTGTTGATACGTATTATGTACTTTACTGCCGGTTTTAACTTATTTATTGTATTTACCTTTGATGTAAGCCGCCCTGAGCCGTGCTTGCAGGGAAGGGCAGCCTAAAAATCTAATTAAATAAATTAATTAAAAAATGGTATATAAAAAGAAAGCTGGGGTTTGGTTTGGGGTGTATTTCCCAATGCACAACAGGGCTATTTATTCAACTCACAGTGTTCACCTTTTCTGAGTGCAGAAGCTGGAACGACCGAGTGCAGAATTTTAATTTTACTTTTCCCCCCTTTTTACAATCAGATATGTATAACCCCGTTGATGTGTCATCACGAGAGGCAGGAACCAGGGCAGACAGTGGAACACTCAGTATTCCTAAGGAGCCCTGCCTGTCAGAAGGTGGGCTGCAACCTCCTGAACCCGCGGAAGCATTTGAACTGTCACCATGCCCTACATAAACACACATGAGAGAAGGCTGGCCTGGAAGTTATGAGGGCATGAATGACGGGCACACACTGCATGCGGTGGCTTGCCGGAGATTTTCCACTCCTCCCACACACAGAAGATCAGGCAAGGACTGTGTGTATTGCCTTCCCTTATGCAACCTGTTGACTCCCTTTAGTGGTGCAATGCTAGACACAGTTGGTACAACAGCCTCTAGTATAAACTGTAGCCAAATGCAGGAGTCTCTATCAGTGCTCCCTCTAAGCTGAGTTCGTGTGAGCTAGCTCATAGTTTTTTAGCCTCCGGCTCACACATTTTTGTCTCAGCTCAGGAAGGAGGGCTCCAGAGCAAACTCATTTACGCAGCAGCCAAATCGCTCGCTCACAACTTTAACGCCTGTAGCTCACAAAGCAGAATGTTTGCTCACAAGACTACACAGCTTAGAGGGGACATTGGTCTCTATCCTTCCACTCCGAAGTCTTTTAGAAACAGGTCGTCCAGCCAGCGGTCTCCAAAACCCAGCACGCAGAATAAAAAAATTTGTCCAGTGGTAAGTCTATATGGTGCAAATCCGGAGATCTGAGTTTGTAATTTGTAAAACGGTTTGAAAAACAAATGAGAGAAGTGACCGTTCAAATGTCTGTGCCAAATTGTCCAGGAATGCTG
>NW_015167638.1:14037-15489 GCF_001447785.1 Gekko japonicus
CTGCCATTAGGGAAGGACTGTAATCAGTGCCACGGGTGTGAACGCCACTGCTTTGAAGCAGTATTATTAGACTAATCGCCCTTCCAAATTCCAAAATCGCCCTTCATTAGGGCCTTCAGGGAGGGCCTTGCCCCAGGACAGGGCAGCTCCCAAACGTACATCGCTGTACCCTAGGCGGGAAGAGAATCCTGTGACAGATCATATTTTGAGGCGGAGATCCGTGATTCTAGGTCATGTTGGAATCGGATACTACGATAGTTCTATTTAACCCTTTATACACGAGACTTTGCTCCAAGGAAGTCATGGCTCTCCCTTCCCTGCTTCATCCTCACAACAACCCAATCCTCATCCAGCTTGCACCAATGCTGGCTCCAATTCTACCGGATGAACTTTGCCAATTATGGGAAAGGCCTTAAACTCCTGCTTGTAGCCGCAGGTAGTTTAAAAGCAACAGGAAATGCCTGTCTGGTGTCCATGTTGTCAGTACCCCACAGATTGCTCCTGGCAAAATGACACTTCTACACCCCACTTTGGGGGTGGGGTGGGGGGTGAAATTGTATGTGATTTTGTCATATCTCAGAAGCTACACAGGGTCGGTACTTGGAAGGGAGACCTCCAAGGAGGGCTCTGCAGAGGAAGGCAATGGCCAGCTACCTCTTCTTCTCACTTGCCTTGAAAGCCCCTTTGCTGGGTTACCATAAGTCATTTCCAATTGGACGGCACCTACATCTATCCAGGGCTTTTTTTTGTGGAAAAAGCCCAGCAGGAACTCATTAGCGTAATAGGCCACACCCAACAGCAGAAACGTATTAGCATATTAGGCCACACCCCTGACAGCACAGCTCATTAGCACATTAGGCCACTCCCCCATGTTACCAGAAGTGTGCTCATCCAGCCACACCCACCTTTTGCTTCTTATTCTGTTTACCTTGTTTGTTGTCAAAACCCTGGGCGCCAGCCGGAACTCCGTTCCTGTGCGTTCCTGCCCAAAAATAGCCCTGCACCTATCCCTCTTTAGTGTCCCCACCCCCCACCCCGCAGCAGCCTCTTCTTCTCCGGAGCTGTTTGAGGGTGGTTTATTACTACTAGATGCATCCTGGAACAACTCCTGCTTTTCGGGTTGGAGCGTCATCTGCCAAGGGATTTCTTTGTTCCTGCCCAAAAATAGCCCTGCACCTATCCCTCTTTAGTGTCCCCACCCCCCACCCCGCAGCAGCCTCTTCTTCTCCGGAGCTGTTTGAGGGTGGTTTATTACTACTAGATGCATCCTGGAACAACTCCTGCTTTTCGGGTTGGAGCGTCATCTGCCAAGGGATTTCTTTGATGGGCACTGAAAGAACAGTCTCTTCTGCTAATGGCAGAGCATTGCATCACTGCCGTTTATCAGGATGTCACTTTGGAAGAGGACAGCGTGAGAGCCTCAGGAAGAGAAAATGCCCTTCCCCCCCCCCT
>NW_015167638.1:15512-17234 GCF_001447785.1 Gekko japonicus
CCGGCTGCCACTTAGCACAGGGGCCTGGAACGCACTGCCACTGCCATTCACACAAGGTGGCGTTTTTGTTCATCCATTTAGTACATCCGGTCTCTTGCCCCACTCTGAGCACATGCCAGGGAAACACAACAGGTGGCCTGTGACAATGGAAACGGCTGGCACTTAGAACAGTGCACAGGGCTGGGGTGATACAATAAAATGGGATAGTGCAGATAGCCAGTGGCTCAGATGAACTGAAACTGAGTACAAAGATGCACCTCATTTGCCCATAAGCTAAGAAAGCTTTTTTTTTTTTAAGGCACCTCAAATGTTAAAAAGCTACTGCCGAAGGCTGCAAATTGCAGGGAACAAATGTGAATGTGCTAAGCAATCATGGCGGATCCTCCTGGGCCAGGCCACAGGCGCTGGTAAGGGCCCAGTGCTCTCTCAAAGCACAGCTGCCGGCTTTGGTGGAAGAACCAGAGGTCGATTCGGGGGGGAACATGGGGGTCGCCGTTCCCCCAGGTGTGGTGCGAGGAGGCGGGGCACATGACGAAGCCCCGCCCCCTGCTTCCGGCTGCCCCGCTTCCGGCTGCCCCGCTTCCGGCCCTCATTCAGCCAGGAGGAGGCAGGAGAAGAGGGTGGGTAAGTTGCTTCCTCCCCACCTCTCCCCACCCCTGCCTGCCTGGGGCCAGGGAGGGCCTTGGCGGGGCTTCCTCGCACTCCCGCCGGCCTTGCAGGTCCACCGCCGGGCCTTATGAAAAAAAAACACTTCCGGTGATGGCAGGGGGTGTGGCATATGCTAATGAGTTATGCTAATGTGTTCCCCTAGCTCTTTTTCTACGAAACGACCCCTGGGAAGAACTGAGCCCTTTCTAGTCTTCTGGAGGCAAATAACAGGCATGGTAGAAGAGTCGGACTCAACTGTGCGACTGAACAACAACAACAAGAAATAGTAATGGTGCCTGATCACTCTGGAGTGTTCAAAGTGCTTTGTATACATATGCTAGTAATGTGCCTTACGAAAGTCCTGTAAGAAGTTCTGAGTCCAGTGGCACCTTTTAAGACCAACAAAGAATTAAACTTTGGCCGCGGTCACATGGGCCGGAAAACGCGGGGGGGGCGTGGCTATTTGCGGCGCTGTAATTAGCCGCGCGATAACGCAGTCAGACGCGGCAGTGGCAACCCACGGTTCCGGCCCTTGGCGTGTGCGCGGCAACAAAGACTGCTGGAGGGAAAAGCTGTGCCGATGGGATCGCACCAAGGGAGTCCAGAGGCAGCCCGTGGCAAACCGTTTGCTACTACCTTTGAGGAGGTATTTTTTTATCGCACATTTTCGGCGGCATGCCACAGGTTGGCCACGGGTGCGCTCCACTTGCCAGATGTTGTGGTGTGATTGCGCCCGGAAAATCCGCCATCCAATCGTGGCTCTCCTGCGGCAAATTCGCCGTGTGAACGGGGCTGTTGTTGGTCTTAAAGGTACCACTGGACTCAAACTCTGTGCTGTTGCTTCAGACCAACACGGTTACCCACCTGAAGGAGTCTTGTAATGTAGGGTTAGCATTGCCCCATTTCAGACAGAATGTTGAGGCGGCAAATGGCGCTTTGCCTAAGGCTCAAACTACTCTGGGTTCAGATATGAGGAACTTGCCCTTGGTCCTTTTTCAAATGAGCTTTAGGAGGGTGTGGTCATTCTAGAGGGGGCACTAGTGATTCATTCAACCCATGTCCCCAGGGTGCATT
>NW_015167638.1:17267-18748 GCF_001447785.1 Gekko japonicus
CCCTTTCTTTCCTGCCACTACTCAGGGTTGTGACCTCGCTTGGCTGCTATTAAGGGTGCTGAGCCCACTACTAAGTTCAGGGCTCAGGCAAAACATGAACCTAAGACTTGCTGGTTCCAGTCTCAGTTCTTGGCACAGGAGGAGGTCTGTACGTCCGTGGAGTCATGGGTCACAGGTGACTCACTGCTGGACATCTAGGCCTGTGGAGCAACCAAAACACATGGTCTCCATGTATTAAATCTGACCCCAGTCACACCCATGGAAAAAGCCGCCATATGGCAGTGCCGCCTTCCCAAAGAGAGCTCCCCACAAGTGCCATTTTACCATTCTTGAGAGCAGTCAGACATAGGAAGGTCACTCAACGGAAAGTCTTATCTGCAGAGAGTTAATAATCAACTGACGTTTTATTTTCCCCAAACACACCTGCTAAATGTTGCACTCTGAATGCGCGCAAACATGGTGATGAAACTAAAGCGTTTTATGGGTTGCAAAACAACGGCAAAGTCCAGCCCGACAACCCTCCAGTCTCCAACGGCTCCCGTTCATCTTTTTGAGAGGCCTAAATGATTTGCTGGAGCTCTGTACTGTGGGACAAGACACGGTTCCGCAGAATGCTGTGCAAAGCGTGGGTGGCCCTTATCTTAAGCAAAGCACAATAACCCGGCATTGGAGATAGCCACCCTTGTACCGAGGCCTAGACATGCGTAAGGGAAGCCGGGGCTCTGCTCTCTCCATGGAGCTGGCCTTCCAAGGTTCAGGTGAACCTCAGGGAAGTGATTCTACGCAACAGGTGATGACCAATGCTCCCTCTGAGCTGTGGAGTCTAGTGAGCAACAATTCTACTTGGTGAGCTACTGGCATTAAAGTTGTGAGCAGGTGATTTGGCTACTACTTTGGCTCTGGAGCCCTCCTTCCTGAGCGGAGACAAAAATGTGTGAGCCGGAGGCTAAAAAACTGTGAGCTAGCTCACACTCACTCAGCTTAGAGGGAACACTGGTGATGATCCTTGGCGGCTGGAGGAGGGGACAGCACTTCTTCTTTGGAAAAGGTGACTAAAAGTAAACGTGAAAGCAGCTTCGTGTAGGTGCAAAGCCTGGCCTCCATGCCAGACTCTGGATCGACTAAGGACGTGCCCAAAATCACAACCCCCCCCCCCCCCCACGATGTGTTTTGACACTGAAGGGCACCCCGTAGCGCTAAAAACCCGAAACATTCGGCCACGCTGAGGGTTTTAGGGGACGGTGGACTTCGAAGCAGTAGAGTTGCGCAAACCATGCATGGTACAAGAATGTGGTTTCTTTCAGCCCATTCTGAACCTACCGTCTTGGGTAATTCTCAGGTCTAATGCGAGGAGGAAGAAAACTCTCCTAATCCGTCCCTTTCGTGTTCTTCACCTTCCTGTAAATCTCTCATGTCCATCTCTGTCATCTTTTTCTCCTAAGTCCCTGCTACTTTCACTGAGGAGAGCACCAGAGAAGCCC
>NW_015167638.1:19133-24504 GCF_001447785.1 Gekko japonicus
CCTTCCTTCCTTCCTTCCTTCCTTCCTTCCTTCCTCACCTGCTTCTCCAGAAAAGACAGAGAAGGATTTCGGGTAGTAGATCCCTTGCCCCCTCCCTTCTCATTCTTTGCCCTCCCCCATCACCACACGTTGTACGGCCAAGTCACTCACACAACAACAACAACATGCCGACCAGCAGTGGAAATGTTTATTGGAGTCAACCAGCAGACACCTTTCCCTGAAGGGGGTGGGGAACACACTTGGGACGGGAGAAGAAACGATACAAAACAAAGGGGGGCCCGCCCCCCCTCACACGGCAACTCTGGATCTGGAGCCACATCCCCTCCCCTCCCCGCCGGACAGCTCTCCACCACAGACCAGATTGAAGCACACGCACTCATCGCACCTGCGAAGCCTTCTGAAGCCCCACGGCCCGGCCGGCAAACATTCCCAGCGTGCTCCCAAATGCGCAACCGCTGTTCGGAACCTCTGTGAGCGGAAATTGCTCCCTCCACCCACGACAAATGGGGGAGAAAGGGAAAGGAAAGGCTGCACGCACCCCCAGCAGTGACGTCTGCCATGCATGTGCTCGACGCAACTTCTTAGGCATTCCACAACGGTATCTCTTGGCATGCACAGAAAGCCCTGGCAGCAGATGCCCACCCCAAGGCAGCAGAGACCCCCCTGCACTGGCACAGCTGCAAAGGCAGAAACCTCACTGATGCACGCGCACTTTCCCCCATGCACCCCCCAATGCACTGTGGGGCCAGTGGGAACGGGGGCAACCCTTGTCACCTCTTGCCTGGGTTTTTCAATGGGAGAGCGTCTGCAGCCCAGGACACATACCCAAGGACCCTGCAGCACATCTTCCAAGCCCTTTTTATTGCAGTGAAGACCGGCTACAAAGGGCCTGCATTCAACGCACTCTGCCGCCAAGGGCTCCAGAACAGCCGGCGTGGCGAGAGGCTGCACCCATCCCTGGAAAAGCGCCAGGGCTCTGCTTCCTGGAGGCCGCTGCCCCCCCCACAGTTACTCATTGGGCCGGCTGGCCGCCTCTTTCTCGAGCAGTCCTGTGGTGCGACCTGCACCCGGACATCGTGCCAAGAGGCCCAGGTCCATTCATGCAGGGCGGCCACGTCCGGGTCACTCCCACACCTCCGTCCATATGGCCCTGGCGTGGCGGGAGGGAGTGGCGGCAGGGTGTAGCACGAGCTCTCCTACCTGCTTATTGGTGTATTTCTGGGGGTTGGTGCGGTAGCTGTAGTCTGAATACTGCTCGGAGCCCGTGGAGTTGCTGTCACCGGTGCCCACAAAGGTGTTGGTGGCGGGCAAGTCCTGCACGACCTGGTGCTTCTTGGAGGCGGAGGGCGACTGGGGCTGGAGCTGGATTGAAGGCAGGGGAGAGTTGGAGCGGTAGTGCCGGCCCAGGTCCGGGCTGCCAGGGGGGTAGTTCAGGGGCAGGTGGATGCGGGGGCTGTCGCTGACCGAGTCGTTCATCAGGTTGAACTTGAGGGACTTCTGCAGGCCCGTCTCTTCCTCGTCCTCCGCCGGTTTGGGCGGCTTGGGGGATTTGCTCTTCTTCACCTTGCCCTTGGCTTTGCCGCCTTTGCTTCCTTGCTTGGGAGCATACAGATCCTTCGTCTCCTTCTTGCCGGCCTGGTAGCCGCTCTTGGCCTCCTTCTGGCGGCAGTAGCGCACCAGCACGACGAGCACAATCACCAGGGTGACTGTGACGATGCCGGCGATGACGCCAAAGAGGATGTTGCTGCGTTGCTTGCTGCGCTCGTACTCCGGGTCGCCGGCGATGTCGATGTCCAGGGGCGTGTCCAGGCTGTGCCCCACCAGGGTCTCCAGCAGGGTGCGGTTGGCCAGCGTCTCGTTGACATAGAAGTGGACCAGGGCCGTGCCGTGGCGGGAGGGCTTGCCCTTGTCGTTGACTCGCACGACCAACCGGTGAAGCCCGTGGTGCTTGCGGAGGATCTCCTTCTCCAGGGTGATGTTCCCACTGTGTGGCGAGATCTTGAAGAGCTCGAAGGGGTTTCCGCCGGTGATGCTGTACTGCAGCTCCGCATTGACCCCAGTGTCTATGTCTTCAGCCCCAACGTTCATGACCTGCTGCCCGGGACTAGTGTGAGGCAGAATGTGCTTGTAGGAGGCATTGGATGGAGAAATGATCACTGGGGCGTTGTCGTTCTCGTCTAATACATTGATGGTCACCCCGACATAGGCTGACCTGGGAGGGTCACCGCCATCCACCGCTTTGAGCCTGAAGGTGTACGTACTCTGCCGCTCGCGGTCAAAGGAAATGCTGGAGAGGATGGTGCCAGTACCGTTCTGGATGACAAAGTCGCCATTGTCCTGCTCTACGGAGAGATGAATGTGGGCATTCTCCCCTTTGTCTGCATCAATCACGGTCACCATGCCCACTGGGCTCAAGGGGGGCATGTTTTCCATGACAGAGAAGTTGTAGCCACTGAGCATAAATTTGGGGTCATTGTCATTGCGGTCCATGACATTGATGGCGACGGACGCGGTGCCTTTGCGGCTCGGGCTGCCCTTGTCGGCGGCCACCACCAAGAATTCGTAGCGCTCTTGCTGTTCCCGGTCCAGCACAGTCTTTACCCGGATCTCACCAGACTCGGGATCAATGGAGAAAATGCCTTGGGGCAAAGTCTCTTTGTCTAGGGAGTACACTAAGTTGGCATTGGACCCACTGTCTGCATCAGTAGCACTCACTTCCACGACCAAATCGTCCGGGGCGTTGTTTTCGGGGAACGCCACCTCTGTGAAGCTTTGACTGAAGACAGGGTCGTTGTCATTGACGTCCACTACCTGAACTTTGAGGGAGTTGGTGCTGGACAGGGGTGGGTTGCCTGAATCGACGGCCACAATCTCAATGGTGTACTCCTTCACCGCCTCATAGTCGAGTGGTGTGGTGGTCTGCAAGAAGTACTTCTTTTTGCTGTCACTGCCAGTGTCGCTGGCTTGCCGCAACTGGAAGGGTACGTCGCCCGCCACCACGCAAGTCACCACAGCGTTCTCACCCTCGTCCCGATCAGACACCTGCACGAGAGCCACAGGGGTCTCCACCGGCACGTCTTCTGATATATTGGCCATCCCGTCCTGGTGGGTGACCAAGCCAATACCACGGATTTCGATGGACGGGGCGTTGTCGTTCATGTCCCTGATGCTGATCACGACCTGGGCACGGGCCGTTTTGGGGTTGGCCCCTTTATCCTTTGCCATCACTGAGAACTTGAGCACATTGACGTCCTCACGGTCGACAGGACCCTGTACAGTGATAAGTCCCGAGGCTCTATCCAGGCGTAGCAGCCGGCGAACCACATCTGAGGCCTGGTGGAAGGAGTAGTCGATCTCAGCGTTGGCCCCCTGGTCAGAATCGTTGGCCTTGACCTGCAATGAGAGAACAAGAAGGTGACTACGTTACTCCCGAGAATAATGCGCATCGCATAACTGCTGTATCCTCTTGTGGGGGACAAGCCCAGCCACAACCAACGCCAGGAAGGTCAGCCTGCTGTGGCCACGTACAACGGAAAGGAATGGGCTCCTATTACATCAGGCCATTCTTTTTGTAGCAGGAACTCCTTTGCATATTAGGCGACACACCTAATGTAGCCAAGCCTCCAAGAGCTTACAGCAGCCCCTGTAAGAAGAGCTCTGTAAGCTCTTGGAGGACTGGCTACATTAGGGGTGTGTCGCCTAACATGCAAAGGAGTTCCTGCTACAAAAAGAGCCCTGCATAACCCTCCTATACACGTACCCAATTACCTTCCCTTCTCCTGGACGTGGCCCACCACCAAACAAGAGGTACTGAATGAACCAGTGTGGTGTAGTGCAGAGAATGTCAGACTCTCACCCGTTCAAATCCCTTCTCAGTCATAAGAACACCCGGACTAACTGGCAACGGTGACTACTCAGATGCTTTCAAGAAGTCCAGAAGCGGGACATCAAGACAACAGTCTTTCTCTGTATACCCAAGAGCAACTGGCACTGAGAGGTATGCAGCTTCTGAACCTGGAGGTCCTATTTAGCCGCCATGCCTATTCATCTCCATAAACTGGTCTAAGCCCTCTTTAAGCTCACCCTAACTCAGAGGGAACACTGCATATAACCCTCATATAAAGGTAAAGGTAAAGGTTCCCTTGCTCGAAAGCCAGTCGAATCTGACTCTAGGGTTGCGGTGCTCATCTCCATTTCAAAGCCGAAGAGCCAGCGCTGTCCGAAGATGTTTCCGTGGTCATGTGGCCGGCATGACTAAACACGCTGTTTACTTCCCACCAAAGTGGTACCTTCACTTCCCCTGGACCTGGCCCACCACCAAACAAGAGGTACTGAATGAACCAGTGTGGTGTAGTGCAGAGAATGTCAGACTCTCACCCGTTCAAATCCCTTCTCAGTCATAAGAACACCCGGACTAACCGGCAACGGTGACTACTTAGATACTTTCAAGAAGTCCAGAAGCGGGGCATCAAGACAACAGTCTTTCTCTGTGTACCCAAGAGCAACTGGCATTGAGAGGTATGCAGCTTCTGAACCTGGAGGTCCTATTTAGCCGCCATGCCTATTCATCTCCATAAACTGGTCTAAGCCCTCTTTAAAGAGAGCCAGTTTGGTGTAGTGGTTAAGTGCGCGGACTCTAATCTGGGAGAACCGGGTTTGGTTCCCCACTCCTCCACTTGCACCTGCTGATGTGACCTTGGGTCAGTCACAAGCTCTGGCACAGCTGTCCTTGAAAAAGAGCAGTGTGTGTCAGAGCTCTCTCAGCCCCACCTACCAGGGTGTCTGTTGTGGGGTGGGGAAGGGAAAGGAGTGTGTAAGTCCCTCTGAGACTCCAAGTGAAGGGCGAGGTATAAATCCAATCTCCTCCTCCTCCTCTTATTTTTCTTCTTCGATTTGCCTTTTGATAGCAGTCAGCATAATAGAAAGTACAGATATTACCATGCCAACATAAGTCTGCATAGTCACAGTCTCAGTCTCTAATGCTGGGCTTTAGTTAAACATTTTTGTGGTGTGTTATGGTGTTATCAGGTTTTATTTTGTAAGCCTTGGGCAGGTTCCCTGAAGAGGTGGCACAGAAACAAGCTAAAAAAAATAAATAAGTAACTTCATGCATTGTGTGGAAGAAGTATGTTCTTCCTTTGTCTGTTTTGAATTTACTGCCAAGAAATTTGATTGGGTGACCCCAAGCTCTAATACATTACAGGGGAGGGAATTGCTATTTCTCTCCACTTTCTCCCCAATTAATACATAATTATAAACTTCTCTGCACCCCATAACATCCTCCTTGAATCCGTTTTTCCTCCCTAAATTAAAAATACTCAAACTTCTTGAAAAGAGGAGATTGGATTTATACCCTGCCCTTCACTTGGAG
>NW_015167638.1:24545-28599 GCF_001447785.1 Gekko japonicus
GGGGAAGGGAAAGGAGTTTGTAAGCCGCTCTGAGACACCTTTGGGTAGTGAAGGGCAGGGTATAAATCCAATCTCTTCTTCTTCTTCTTCTTCTTCTTCTTAAAACCGCTTAAGCCAGTTGCAACAAATTCCACAGCCAGGGTGCATGTTTTTACAGTCTCAGTCTCTAATGCTGGGCTTTAGTTAAACATTTTTGTGGTGTGTTATGGTGTTATCAGGTTTTATTTTGTAAGCCTTGGGCAGGTTCCCTGAAGAGGTGGCACAGAAACAAGCTAAAAAAAATAAATAAGTAACTTCATGCATTGTGTGGAAGAAGTATGTTCTTCCTTTGTCTGTTTTGAATTTACTGCCAAGAAATTTGATTGGGTGACCCCAAGCTCTAATACATTACAGGGGAGGGAATTGCTATTTCTCTCCACTTTCTCCCCAATTAATACATAATTATACACTTCTCTGCACCCCATAACATCCTCCTTGAATCCGTTTTTCCTCCCTAAATTAAAAATACTCAAACTTCTTGAAAAGAAGAGGAGATTGGATTTATACCCTGCCCTTCACTTGGAGTCTCAGAGCGGCTTACAAACTCCTTTCCCTCCCCCTCCCCACAGCAGACATCCTGTGAGGTAGGGGGGCTGAGAAAGCTCTGGCAGAAACTGCTCTTTTTCAAGGACAGCTCTTATCAGAACTATGAGTTGCCCAAGGTCATCCAGCAGCTGCACGTGGAGGACTGGGGAATCAAACCCATCCTGTGAGGTAGGTGGGGCTGAGAAAGCTCTGATAGAAACTGCTCTTTTTCAAGGACAGCTCTTATCAGAACTATGGCTTGTCCAAGGTCATCCAGCAGCTGCACGTGGAGGAGTGGGAAATCAAACCCAGTTCTCCCAGATTACAGTCCGCGCACTTAACCACTACGCCAAACTGGCTTTCCTCATAGGAGGATGATTGTTGTGAGGGGGAAATGAGATAACCCTTATGAGGATTATCCTTGGAGAAACAGCAGAATATAGCTGTAATATAATTATTCTAATTATTTATTTATTTGTTTACTTCAATTATGCCTAGTCTTTCTAACCAAGTGAGGACATAAATGGCTTACTTCATTGTCTCTCTACTTTTTCTTACCCTCCCAACAACCCTGTGAGGTAGCTTGGGCTGAGAGTACATGGCTGGCCCACGGTCACCCAGCTAGCTAGCTAGAGCCAGCGTAGTGTCGTGGTTAAGAGCAGCGAGAGAACCAGGTTTGATTCCCCACTCCTCCTCTACATAAAGCCTGCTGGGTGACCTTGGGTCAGTCACAGTTCTTTCAGAGCTGTTCTCTCAAGAGCAGTTCTGGAAAGAGCTCTCTCAGACAGGTTGTCTGTTGTGGGGAGAGGAGGGGAAGGAGGTCGTAAGCCGCTCTGAGACTCCTTAAGGTGGAGAAAAGCAGGGTATAAAAACCTACTCTTTTTCTTCCTCTTCAAGCTTCCATGGCAGAATGGGGCTTTGGTCCTCCCGGGCCTCCCAGCTCCTAGTCTGATACCCTAAGCATGACCCTACACTGGCTCTCTATATAATGACAATTCCACGCCCACCTCACAAAATCACCAACAGCTTACTAGCCCAAACGTGCGTGTGAGTACCAATGTTCCCTCTAAGTTGTGGAGTCCTGTGAGCAAAAATTCTACTTTGTGAGCTACTGGCATTAAAGTTGTGAGCAGGGGATTTGGCGACTGCACACACACACACACACACACCCCACACCGGTGTTCCCTCTAAGCTGAGTTAGCGTGAGCTAGCTCACAGTTTTTCAGCTTCCGGCTCACACATTCTTTGTCTTAGCTCAGGAAGGATAGCTCCAGAGCAAGCTAATGTATGCACTACCCATATTGCTCGCTCACAACTTTAATGCCAGTAGCTCACAAAGTGGAATTTTTGCTCACAAGACCCCACAGCTTAGCGGGAACATTGCCCCACACTAACCCCAGTGAACTCTGAACCCACAAAAGATAACCTCGCGCAAATATCCCTCCCCAGGCCGACACCACCGGAGCCCTTCAGAAGTAAGTCAGGCTCCTGAGTTCCTCCTGCTCTCGGCCCAAAAGCCAGGCGATGTCTGAGAGACACGTTCCTCTTTCCACGATTTTCTGGTGGAGCTGGCTCGGCCGGTCTACCTGAGAGGCCCCATCCTCCACTCTGGTATGCTAGGCATTTGCCAAGAAAGGCAGTCCCAAAACTTAGCGAACAGGTTCCTGCAACAGGAAGGAAGTGGGACGTGCCAAAGGCGTGGCTGGGAAGTTTCTCTCTGGGGCTGGGTGTCGATGCTCAGGTCACACACCAGAAACACGTGGCGGTGTGGCTGCTGTATGGAGCACCTTGAAAACCCAAGATCTCCGTCTCCTCTGCTTTGAAGATGCCACAGCCCGGCTATGGAGGGAAGCAGCACTGCAAACCTCCGGCTCATTTTAGGGGTCCGTTGCCTGCCCTTGGGGAAGAGCAGGCTGTGAGAGTCAGGCATTAGAAAGGGGGGTGGGGACAGCAACAGCTGAAAGGAGCAACCCAGAGACCAGGCCGGGCATGACAGATTTTAGCAACGCCTGTGCACAATGACCTGCTCCTTACAAAGGGACTGCCCAGAAGCGGAGTCATAGAATCGCAGAGTTGGAAGGGGCTAGGGAGGGAAGCAGCACTGCAAACCTCCGGCTCATTTTAGGGGTCCGTTGCCTGCCCTTGGGGAAGAGCAGGCTGTGAGAGTCAGGCATTAGAAAGGGGGGTGGGGGACAGCAACAGCTGAAAGAAGCAACCCAGAGACCAGGCTGGGCATGACAGACTTTAGCAACGCCTGTGCACGATGACCTGCTCCTTACAAAGGGACTGCCCAGAAGCGGAGTCGTAGAGTCGCAGAGTTGGAAGGGGCCGTGGAGGCCATCCAGTCCAACCCCCTGCACAATGCAGGATCAGCCTAGAGCATCCCTGACAAGCGTTCATCCAGCCACTGTTAGAAGACTGCCAGTGTGGGGGAGCTCACCATCTCCCTAAGCAGCCAGTTCCACTGCTGAATCGTTCTTACTGTAAAAATTGTTTCCTAACATCCAGCCGGTACCTTTCCACTTGTAATTTAAGCCCATTATTGCGAGTCCTGTCCTCTGCTGCCAACAGGAACAGCTCCCTGCCCTCTTCTAAGAGACAGCCTTTGCGGGATCCGGCACTGAGAGGCCCCCCTCCCGTACCCAGCCCTTAATTCTGGGTTCCCAACTTCCAGGTCGTACCTGGATGTATAGCTAATCTCCATACCACGGGGACCAGTGCCCCTGGGGGAAATGCTGCTTGGGAGGACAGACTCTATGGGATCCCATCCCCTCCAACCTCCTTCCTCTCCCCCAATACCATCCTGACATTTCCAGGAGCTTCCCAAGCTGGAGCCGACAACCCTAATCCCGCCACTGCTGGGATCAACAGAACAGCCCTTCCACGAGCCATCGTCTTGAGGCGCACCGAGGCCTTCTGCCTCTCCAGAAAGGCTAGCCGCAAGAGTGACTCAGGGCCACATGTGGCAGCCAGCTCCTCCAGAGGTCTCTGCCTGGAAGAAGTCCGTACGGAGGAAGAGGTGTTGCTGTTCGTGTCCAGGAAAGCCACTTCAGCCGCTTGAGAGCAGAGCCTGCCGAGCGAGACGGGGCAGAGGGCCAGGGCCGGCTCGCCCGCTAGGCGAACTAGGCCTTTGCCTAGAGCGCGAGCCGGCCGTTGGGGCGCGGGAGAGGCAGGGGCGGTTGCGGCAGCCTCTCGTCACCCACAGCCATGGCAAGAAGGGCGAGGGAAGGGGGCCAAGGGGAGCGCTGCCGGGGCGACGGCATCTTCCCCCTCTGCAGCCACTGCCTCCTTGACCCCTGCGCCCTCCCCCTTTCCCAAGGCACCACTGCAGCTGGCACAGATTTGCAAAGGGGAGCCGTCTCCCCGCAAGAGGAGGGGAGCTGGCTTCCCGAGTTTTCTTGAAAAAAGAAAAAATTGATTATGGAACGCTTTATTTTAACATGATGAATAAAATATTTTAAGACAAGGTGTTCAAATATTTTCCAAATCA